>NC_056744.1:1556268683-1556390688 GCF_019279795.1 Protopterus annectens
ATTTTATGTTGACAAAGCATTACTATTCAATCATGAAGTAGCACTCCCAGTAGAAAAAATATCTTAGGAAGATATTGTTCTTTCAGCTAATTTAATGTATCAATAAAATATAGCCAATGTAAGAACGCAATTCTTTATTGTGTTTATTTATTGTGGCTCCCTGCTATAAGTACAAAAACGTTTGACAGTGCAAATCCTGACACCTTGGCAAAAAAAAAAAACAGTAGATCGCAAAAGGATGCTGTCACACTTTTAAAGATTTAAGCAGGGGCATGCTGATATGGCTGGCCCCACCCGCACCCCTGCTACTTAGATATAATAACCTGGAGATGAGTGTACCTCATAGTAACACCATTACAAGTACACATATAGCACGAAATCAGACATCTGAACCTCTTAGCACAAGATATCTGAACAAAGCCTAAAATAATTGGGGGGGGGGGGGCAAAGGCCTATAAATAAGGACACATTTTAAATATATATATATATATATATATATATATATATATATATAGAAGGATATGAAGTCTGAAACTCAAATATATGTCATTACTTAGTGACTTCAATCCTCACTGATTTACCAGAATACTACAAATTTTATGAGGAACAGACCCAAAATATGGAGCAAAAATCTGGACAGTTGAGAGACATGCTGATGAAATTTATCCTCTTCTTTAATCCCACCTCTAACCCTATCCCACAAATACTCAGTCATACATATTCTTACAAACTAATGTCAAAGTTTTCAGTATTTACAAAAGCTTCAACATTAAAACAAAACCCCAGTTTCTTTTAAGAAAGCACAGCTCACACTCAACAGGAACAGTCACAACAGTCACTGTTCCTCTCTCTATACATATATATATATATATATATACATATATATATATATATATATATATATATATATCTATACACACACATATATATATATATATATATATATATATATATATAGGTATATTTCTCTTGTTTGAAATTACACTTGTTCGAACAAGAGAAGATTGAGACTCACTTTAGCGAAAGTGCACTTTTGTGAAACTCAGTTTACTGAGCCACAGTACAGTAGGGACAATGAAATATACCTTTTCCCCACTGTAGTGCGATGTCAGAGTTATTTTATATATATATATATATATATATATATATAAGTAGAGGGGTGGGGGTGTAGGGGGATTGCCCCCCTTATAAAGTGGGTGTTTTGTTTACCGGACTAAATATACCTTTTCCCCACTGCAGTCCGATGTCGGAGTTAGTATATATATATATATATATATATATATATATAGTTAGTATATATATATATATATATATATATGTATATATATATATATATATATATATATATATATATATATATATAGGGGTGGGGGGTGTAATGTGGTTTCCCCCCTTATAAAGTGGGTGTTTTGTTTACCGGAATGGACCCTCGCTACGTATATATACACATTTTCCGAGATCGGTAAATGGAGTTTTACAAAAGTGCACTTTCACTTAAGTGCACTTTTGCTAATGTGGGTCTCGATCTTCTCTTGTTTAAACAAGTGTAATTTCAAACAAGAGAAGTAGACCCATATATAGATAGATAGATAGATAGATAGATAGATAGATAGATAGATAGGTGCCATAAGTTTTTATTGACAGAAGCTTTCATCTCATGATGATTTTGTGAGAAATTTAGTCAGTTGTGAAGTTGATCAAATTATTTTACAATCGAACTTCAGGCAGTCAACTATATCATAGCTCGAGACATTTTCCCGGTTATACAAACGTGGAGGTAGTTTTTTTGGGGAGTATGGCATATGTATTTTTTCCACTCATCCCTAAATTCATTCTACTGCAAGGATCGCAATTACACTCCTTGGACTGTTGATACGCACCCATATAAATTTAACACACACATTACTTCCCTGCACTTTTAACTTGATGTAGTCTAACCATATTGTATATTAAGCTGTGTATGGTTTTACTAATATGAATTTTCTTTGTACCTTTGGTCTGGGCCATGGCTGAAAAGGTCCCTTGGAATAGTCTTCTCACACAGTAAATAATAATAAAAGTACATGATAGAAATGTCTGAAATATTAAACTCATTAAAATGAAGAAAACATATCTGTATTGCTGAAGGCTTCGAGCATAAATGTAGAAATGTAGTAGGAAAAAATCCTTGGTTCCACCACAGCTGTAAAAATGTTACAAACAAACTTTAATCTTCAGTAAAAACAACAAAAATAGGAGCACAGTAAAATTCCCTGATAAGCGCTTTCGGCTTACTAGCCTTCATCAGATCATATGTCTTAGCTGTGCTCACTCTGAATTTAAAGACAGAATAAACCAATCAATGTTCCAGACACATAGTCATAACCAATGAAAAACTCATTAGTTTGCATACAGCATATCTCCTGTGTCTTGCTGTGAGCCAATCATTATTGTATCTCAAGGTATCAAATGTCTGATATCCTAATGGTAGAACTATCCAATAGCAACAAAGCAAATCATAATTAACTTTGTTGCTATTGGATAGTTCTGCCACTAGGATATCAGAAATGATTGGCACACAGCAAGACACAGGAGATATGCTGTATGCAAACTAATGAGTTTTTCATTGGTTATGACTATGTGTCTGGAACATTGATTGGTTTATTCTGTCTTTAAATTCTGGGTGAGCACAGCTAAGACATATGATCTGATGAAGGCTAGTAAGCCGGAAGTGCTTATTAGGGAATTTTACTGTGCTCCTGTTTTTTTTGTTTTTACTGAAGATTAAAGTTTGTTTTTAACATTTTTACAGCTGTGGTGGAACCGAGGATTTTTTCCTACTACTGAAATATTAAACTCTGTTTTTAATGGGCCAACAAAAATAAATTTTCTTTTAAAGTAAATCAGTTAAAATGATATTATGGCACAAGTTTTGAGACAGAGAGATTTGGCCCTAAGTATACTTCAGGTGACCCAGGTTCAGTTTGTGGTTCAGGTGCTGGATGAACCATCAGAAAAATGATGGGAGGGAGCAGCTAATGTCTGTCAATCCCCATAAAAATGGTGTTAGCAGCTACCTGCTGCAAGGGGTCTATCTGGGGAGAAATCCTCAGACTGCTACACCAACATTTGGAATTCCGGGGAATAGAAAGTGTCAACTGGTGCACATGCACATGTTCAGGAAGACATTAATTTAACCATACCATACTTAATAAATCAGACTTAGAGCTTTTTTCCAGGCTTTACAGAGGCAAATATTTTACACCATATGTAAATAGGCATGGCAGGATCTGAATTCTACTTTCATTAACAAAAGAATACAGTACACTTTTATATTCCATCCTATTGCAAATGTGAGTAAATAATCTAAATGTAAATCATGAACATCAAATCAGAACATGAAGATCACATTTTTTTCATGTGAAAGTCCCAACTTTCTTAACATGAATGTCTCATGAAACTTAACTCATCCCTTTTAACATGTACTCAGTCCTTTATATACTCTTTTGTTCATGTATCTTGCTGTACCTGTCTATCAGGCATTATATCACTTCACCTTGAATCTGCAAAAACACTTTTCTGTACCAAAATCAAAATGTATAACATCAGTGAGGTATGCCAGTGAAAAAGAACTAGAAAACATTTAAATGCATAAAGCATTTGTACCTTAAAACTCACTTCTCATTCATTTTAAAACAAAGACTTTAACCTAAAGGAATTGCAGTTCTTTATGTATTATGCAGTTTAAAGCAGTTATGCACTAGTTTTCCACTACACACCTTGGTCTCTGAATGGAATCTTGGTCCACTGTCGTAGTACTTGGACTGTATTTTCTGGTCAGTAGTGGAGGAGGTGAACGTATACAAGGACAACACAAAATCTAAGCCTAGCTGGATGATAGCTACAGTTTCAGTTCTCACTTAGCTCTGCTGGTGTTCCGAGATGCCAGGCATCAGAAGAAGTGAATGGGTCAACATGGAATATGGGCTTGATCGCCATTGAGAAGATTAAGGCAACAACAATAATTATCTAATTATTTCTGTTTATTAACTGGGATAATCAGACTTGGCAAGTGCCCTTTTTCAGCAGAGTCATGGGAGACAAGCTCCACATAATATCATACTACACAGATAGTATGTAAATAAGTTAAACATACAGAAATACTAGACATTAGGTACAGTTAACAAGTAATAAAAAACATGATGAATAAAACAAAGCTACTTAACAAAACAGAATTGTGGATTCTTTGAAATGCAGAGGTGAGATTGGTTAGAACTAAAAATTAATACTATAAGGGAAGGAAAGGTCTGAAGTGAGATGAAATCTAAGTGGTAAGAGGATACAGGAGATGCATTGTAGAGTGAACGATGACAGATGAGGGGGCTGTTAGCACCATGATGAGTGGGCAGGTAGAGAACCCTAGCACTATTAGCATCACAATGAATGGGCTGGTAGGGAGAACCCTAACACTATTAGCACCATGACAAGTGAGCTGCCAGGGAGAACCCTAGTACCATTAGCACCATGGTAAGTGGGATGGCAGGAGGAATCCTAGAACTGCTAGCACCAGGATGAGTGGGTTAGAATGAAGAACATTAGTCATTTTATCAACACGATGAGTGGGCTGGAAAGGAGCCCACTAGCACTGTTAGCATCCTGATATGTGGACTGCTAGGCAGAAAACTAGAACTGTTAGCACCACAGTGAGTGGACTGGTAGGGAGAACCCTAGCAATGTTAGCACCTCAATGAGTGGGGTGGTAGGGAGCACCTTTACACTGTTTAACCCTGGTGAATGAGCAGGAAGGGAAACTCCTAGTATTGTTACCGCCAGAATGTATGGTGTGGTATGGTGAAACCTAGCACTGTTCCCACTACGATAATTGGGGATAGTGAAAACATTAGCACTGTTAGCACCATTATGAATGCGATGGTAGGCAGAACCCTTGCACTGTTAGCACCACAATCAGTGGGTGTGGAAGGAGAACCCTAGTAGTCTTATCTCACAGTGAGTGGGTTGGTTGGAAGAACGCTATCACTTTTACCACCACAATGAATGGGCCGGTAGGGACAACCTTAGTACTGTTAGCATCATGATAAATGTGCAGATAGGGAGAACCCTAGGAATGCTATTATCATTGTGACGACCGTGCCCTGGCCCAGCAATCAAGGAGCCTCAATCCTCACCACTAACACCAGGGAGGTTGTCTCCTAGAAGAGAGAAAAGGATAACTAATACACACAGTCAAGTATAATTTTCCTTAAATGCACACAGAGATCACAGTTGGTCTGGGGCTGGTTGCTCCCTTGCTCACCAGGTCCCCAATAAGACTCCCCACTGGCACAGCTTTAGGGTCCAGGACTCAGCCTAGCTGGGCAAGCTAAAACCTCCAGTACCCTCTCTGTCCAACCAGTGTTTCATGTCCCTGCCAAGTAGCTGACACAACACACACACACACACTTTGAGATAAGTATTTATACAACTTCACAGACACTCATGGGAAAGGCTGACACAGATTCTCCAGCTGTGCCCCTTTACCCAGACTATACAGTAGTAATTAGTGCCACCACCCAACTAATAATATCAGCTACTAAAAGGCCCTTACAAGGGTGTCCAATTGTCACTGTGCAATATTATAATTCAATGGTAGTGTGAATATACAGTCTAAGGCTAATTAGAGTGGCCTATTACTATAAACTCTATAAATATGCAATGTACTCTAGAGCTTATATCTACACAAACCAGCCACAGGTAGAAGCTTTTAAAATATTTAATAATAAATAATTAAAACACAAGACAAAACTACTACACCACAGAGATATCTAAGAGTTCAGAGATCACACAGAAACTTAAAATAATACAGTAGGACAGGTCTGATTTCAAAGAAAAGTACCTAATTAATCTTTACTAGCTTTAACTATTCCTACAAGAAATCACAGTGCTAAAACTTACATGGGAGCATAAGGCAGAGTGCTAATAAGTTGGATGTCCAAAGTCAAAATGCTCCCTGTCTCTTGTGATAAATATTATTTAAACATTACTAACAAACATGTCTCTAAGGCCCTCCCAAATTACATCATTTTTGACAATTAGGTTTCCTCAGTATTCATATTGCATCATCTTAGCACCTGGTCTGAGTTCTCAGGCCACAAACTGCATTGTTTAGCAATCTAACACCTGCACAGAAACGTACAACAATACAAGACATTTCACATGTATATTCTAACAGAAACTAGAGCAATAAAGCACATTCCACATCTAAATTCTGGTCATAAACTTTAGCCTTAAAACAATGGGCATGAAACCTTCATCCAGCAGCACTGGAGCCGAATTCTAACATGAAAGGGTCACAACATGCTTCACTGGGCCAGTAGAGTGCAATATTGTCACATATTTTGCAGTTCCACATTTCACAGTATTCTTTACACTCAAGAAACATGCCTGTATTTTACATTTATTATCAAGAAAACATGATTGTATATTACATTTATTTACAAATGCCAGAATTATATATCAAATTCTATTTGACTAGGCTGGCAGCCTTCGCCCATCTCTCCCCAATTGTCATAATCATGATGACTGGGATGGTAGGGAGAACTGTAGCACTATTAGGAACACAAAAGGATAGATAGGTAGGGAAAACACTAGCAATGTTAGTGCCACAATGAGAGGGCTGGTAGGGAAAGCCCTAGCACTGCCCACACCACAATGGGGGATAGGGAGTCCTGTAGCACTTTTAACACCACGATGAGTGATGTGGAATGGAGAAACCTAGCACTGTTAGTATCACAATGAGTGAGCTAGTAGGAAGAATGCAAGTAATGTTAGCAGCACCATGAGTGGGTGGATAGTGGGAACACTAGCACTCACTGTGATGAATGGGCTAGTAGGGACAACCATAACACTCTTAGCACCATGATAAGTGGGCTGGTAGGGAGAACCCTAGAACTGACAGCAGCATGATGAGTAGCTGGTAGCAAGAATGCAACCACTGTTACCACCACAAAGAGTGGGCTGACAGGGAGAACAATAGCACTTTTAGCACCTCAATGAGTGGGCTTGTAGGGAGACCACTAGCACTGTTAGCATCATGATAAGTGGGTAGGTAGAGAACACTAGCACTTTTAGTTCCATAGTGAGTCATCTAGTAGAAAGAACAATAGCACTGTTGGCACTAGGATGAGTGAGATAGGCAGGAGAACACTTGCACTGCAAACACCACTGTGAGTGGGCTATTCAGGAGAAACCTAGTACTGTCAGCACCATGATGAGTGGGCTGGTAGGGAGAATTCTAGCACTAGCACAGTTGCCACCATGAAGAGTGAGCTGTCAGGGGAAAAAAAAACAGCACCGTTATCATCACAATGAGTGGGCCAGCAAGGAAAACACTAGCACTGTTAACACCATGATGAGTGGGCTGGTATGTAGAACCCAAGCACTGTTAGCACCATGATGAATGGGCTGAAAGGGACAACACTAAGACTGTTAGCACAATGAAGAGTAGGCAGGTAGGGAGAACCCTAGCAATGTTTGCACAATATGAAGTGGGCTGGTAGGGATAACCCTTGCACTGTTAGCACTACAATCAGTGAGCTGGCAAGGAGAACATTAGCAGAGTTAGCACCATGATGAGTGGGCTAGTAGGGAGAACACTAGCACTGTTATCACCACAATGAATGTGCTGGTAGGGAGTCCACTAGTACTGTTAGAAGAACTACGATGAGTGGGATCGTAGAGAGAACACTAACCCTGCTATCACCACAATGAGTGGACTGGAAGGGAATACACCAACAGTGTTACCACCATGATGACTGGGCTGGTAGGAAGAACACAAGCACTTTTAGCACCACAGTGACTGGACTGGTAGGGAGAACCTTAGCACTGTTAGCACCATGATGAGCTGGTAGGGAGCGCCCTAGCACTGTTACCATCACAATGAGTGGGCTGGTATTGTGAACCCTTGCTCTGTTAGCACCATAATCATTGGACTGGCAGGGAGAACACTAACACTGTTAGCACCATGATGAAGAAGCTGGCAGGAAGAACACTAGTGCTGTTAGCACCACAATGAGTGGGCTGGTAGGGAGCCCACTAGTATTGTTAGCACCATGATGAAGGGTCTAGTACAGAGCCCACTAACACTGTTAACATGACAAGTGGACTGTTAGGAAGAACACTAGTACTGTTACCACCATGGTGAGTGGTCTGGTAGCGAGAACGCTTGTACTGTTAGCACCATGATGAGTTGGCTGGTAGGGAGACCACTAGTACTGTTAATACCACTATGAGTGGGCAAGTTGGGAGAACACAAGCACTTTTCACCCTACTATGAGTTGGCTGGGTTGGGAAACACTAGTACTGTTAGCAATAGGATGAGTGGGATGGAAAGGAGAACATGAGCACTGCTAGGGTTACAATGAGTAGGTTGGTAGGGAGAACCATAGTACTGTTAGCAACATGATGAGTGTGCTGACAGGTTGAACCGTTACACTCTTAGTGCCATAATGAGTGAGCTGGGAGGGAGAACCCTTGCACTGTTAGCACCATGATGTGTTGGCTGGTAGGGAGACCACTAGTACTGCTAATACCACAATGAGGGAGTGGGTAGGGAGAACAATAGTAATTTTCGCACTACTGTGAGTTGGCTGGTTTGGAGAAACCTAGCACTGTTAGCACCATGATGATTGGGCTGGAAAGGAGAACCCTAGCATTGTTCCCATCATGATGAGTGGGTTGGCAGGGAGATTAGTAGCACTTTATGTCCACAATACATGGGGTGGCTGGAAGAACACTACCACTGTTCACACCATGATGAATGTGCTCAGTGGGAGCCCACTAGCGCTTTCAACATCATGATGAGTGGGCTGGTACTGAGAGCTTGAAGACTTCAAGCACCACTTGAGTGGGCTGGTAGAGAGAACACTAGCAGTGTTAGCACCACAATGAGTGTGGGTTGGTAGCTAGAACCTAAGTGCTGTTATCACCAGGATGAGTGGGCTGGAGGGGAGAATCCTAGCAATATTGCCACCACAATGAGTGGGCTGCAGGGGAGAATCCTAGCAATGTTACCACCATGATAAGTGGGCTGCTGGGGAGAACCTAAGCACTGTTAGCACCATGATCAGTGGGTTGGTAAGGAGAACCCTAGCACTGTTAGCATCATGATAAGTGAACTGGTAGGGAGAAATTTAGCACTGTTAGCACCACAATGAGTATGAGTGGGCTGGTATGGAGAACACTGGCACTGTTAACACCATAGTGAGTGGGCTGGTAGGGACAGCACTCACAGTCTTATCTCCATGATGAGTAGGCTCATAGAGAGAAAATTAGCAGTGTTAGCATCACAATGAATGGAGTGATAGGGAGAACACTAGCACTATCAGCACCATGATGAGTTGGCTGGTAGAATGAACCCTAGTACTTTTAGCACCATGATGTGTTGCCTGGCAGGAAGAAAATTAGCACTTTTAACACCATAGTGAGTGGTCTGGTAGGGAGAATAATAGCATTGTTAGTGTGATGCTCCTACTATAGGCCAGTGATCAAGAAGTGTCAATCCTAACAACTGACATCAGTGAGGGACATTCACTTGGAACAAATATAGATGCACACATGCTTTCCAGATGCAATTCTCTGCACCAAGCACAATTTCCTTTAAGAGCACACATGGAACACACTCAATCTTGGGGCTGGGTTTCCCTCTCTCTCTCTCTGTCCAGGCCCCAAATAAGAATCCCCATTGAAGCAGCTGTATAGATGAGTTCGCAGCCAAATGTTCTGAGTCAAGTCCTCCACTACCCTATCTGTGAAACCAGTGCTCTGTGTCCCTGCTCCAAGTAGCTGACACACACACACACACACACACACACACACACACACACACACACACACACACACACACACACAAACACACACAGTCTTTGAGATTTGATTTTCACACACAGACACATGCACACACACACACACACACACACACACACACACACACACACACACACACACACACACACACACACACACACACACACACACACACACACACACACACATGCATGCACACACACACACCTGGGAAAGGCTGTCTAAGATTTATTAGCTCTGCCCCCTCAACCCAGACTATATGGTAAATTCACTGCCACCAGCTAGCTACTTTAAGGCTCTTACAAGGGTACCCAATTATACTGAGTAAAATTAATACTAATACAAATGGTAGTGTTTGACTAATGCATCAAGACTTTCAGGAGTGGCCACAGTGTCACCAAATAAATATAAGTACTCACAAAGGTTAAAATATTCTCTAAAAGACCATCCACAATGAAAAGTTTAAATATATTTAATAATAAATAAAATATTATAAAAATACTATCTATTTACAATAAACACCAGAGTTTCATCATAGGAAATATTAAAAACAACACGGGAGGACAGATTCACACAGATAAAGAAAAACAGTAGTTAACTAATCTCACTATATTTTTCTGACTGGGCTAAAGAATTAATATTCCCTGGTTACTTACTAAAGCAATGTAAAGTCGCACAATACTTTAAAAATGAAGACAGATACATTTCTTTCTCTTGTTCAGTGGCTTTTATTAACTACAGTACACACATGTGGGAGCCTCATGGAAAGTACCAGGGAGACTCCCAGAACAAAGGAATAAACAAGCTTATATACTGGTGATATTGCTGACAGTACAAAAATATAAAACTAAACCAATTAGATTATTACACAGGGCAATTAACCAATCAAAGGTTTACCCGTAAACATAAGACAATTCACATCATCAGATCTCTAGGCAGAAGAGAAAATCGGATATACTTCCGTAAAAGGCACATTTCCTGCCTTCAGGCAGAGTCTAGTTTGTTCAGTATTTTTCCATTATTCACAGTTCAGAGTTGACAGTACTCAGTACATTTCAGTTTATACAAACTGTCACATGCTCAATTCCCTTGAAACACATGCTTTGGCAGTTCATATTCTACAGCAAGATAAGATGAAGTAGGTGCTGGATTAGAGAATGACATCACATACATCTGTTCATCTGACTCTGGTTCCCACACTACCCCCTTTTACTAGAAACTGGCCCGGAATCTAGCACCTATTGACATAATGCACACACGTAGAACTTTGTTAGTATGTGTTATTGCATCTGGAAGCTATAAAACCATTTCAAAAATTCCACCCTTCCAGGGTAGAAATTAGTTCACCCCTAAGGACAATACAGTAGGATTCCTAGTCCTAGTTTTCACAGACATTTTGTCTCTGGCAGTAGGCAGAACTGTAAGATACAATCTTTATGGCCTAAACCAGGTAATTTAGTTTTAGACTATTTTTCAAAGTTAGCTGGACTGAGATTAACCTCTTCTCTTCCAGTATCCTCTGTTATAATATATTTATTTCAGCAGTTAAAGTACAATCTGACATACAGGTGTATTTCTTTTCTCTCCAGCAGGACCTACTGTTTTCATTTTTTTAACACATGCAGCTTTACAAATCAGTTTGAAATACAAATGACATATCATTCTTTATAAAACTCCAGCTAGCTGTTACATATCAACTGCCCTACTTGTCCTTTCATAGCTGACAATACCTAACATCATCACAGTTAGCACCATGAGTAGGCTGGTAGTGTTCTAGCATTTTTCACATCATGATGAGTGGGCTGGCATACAGCCATGATAAGTGGGGTGGTTGGAAGAACACTATCACTGTACACACCTTGATGAATATGCTCAATGGGAGCCCACTAGCACTGTCAACATCATGATGAGTGGGCTGTTAGGGAGAACCCTAACACTAACAGCACCATAATGATTTTGCTGGTACTAAGAAATCAAGGACTTCTAGCAGCACACTGATTGGGCTGGTTGGGATAACCTAGCAATGTTAGCACAACGATGAGTGGGCTGGTGGGGAAAAACCCTTGCACTGCTACTACCATGATTAGTGGGCTTATAGATAGAACCCCTTGCACTGTCAGCATTGAAATGGGTTGTCTGGTAAGGAGAAACCTAGACCTGTTAAGACTGTGATGAGTGTTATGGTAGGGAGAACCAAGAACTATTAGCACCATGATGAGTGGGCTGGAAGGAAAAACCCTAGCAGTATTAGATCCCCAATGAGAGGGCTGTTAGGGAGAACCCTAGCACTGTTAGCACCAGAGTGAGTGAGCTGGTAGGAGAACATTAGCACTGTTACCACCATGATGAGCGGCCTGGTAATGAGACCTCTTACTCTATTAGCACTACAATCAGTGGCCTGGGAGGGACAGCACTAACACTGTTAGCACCATGATAAGTGGGCTGGTAGGGAGAACTCTAGCACTGTTATCACCATGATGAGTGGGCTAGTAGAGAGAATACTAGCACTGTTAACGCCATGCTTCATGTGCTAGTAGGGATGTGGTGGTAGTTGAACACTAACAAGGTTAACACCAAGATGAGTGGGCTGGTATGAAGAACAGTAGTACTGTTGCACCACTATTTGTTGGGTGGTAAAGACAGAGAGAACACTAGCAGTATTACCACCACAAAGCCTGGGCTGGTAGGGAGAACACAAGCACTGTTAGCACTGTGATGACTGCACTAGTAGGGAGAACCCTGGCACTATTAGTATTATTATGAGTGGGCTGGTAGGGAGAACCCTTGCACTGTTATTGTGGTCTGGTAGGGAGAACCCTTGCACTATTTCTACCATGATTAGTGGGCCTGTTAGGACCAATCAGTATTAGATCCAGAATCCTAGCACTGTTAGCACCACAGTGAGGTCACTGGAAATAAGAACAGTAGGACTGTTACCACCATGATGAGTGGACTGGTAGTGAGAACCCTTGCTCTGTTAGCACCACAATCAGTGGGCTGGCAGGGAGTACACTAACACTGTTAAAAATATGATGAGTGGGCTAATAGGGAGAACTCTAGCATTGTTCGCATTATGATGAGTGGGCTGGCACAAGTCCATGATAGCTGGGGTGGCTGGAAGAACACTACTACTGTTCACATCATGATGAATGTGCTCAGTGGGATCCCACTAGCACTGTCAACACCATGTCTATTGGGCTGTTAGGGAGAACCTTAGCACTGTCAGCACCAGAATGAAAGGGCCAGTGCTGAGCACTCAAGGACGTGAAGCACCACGTTGAGTGGGCTGGTAAAGAGAACACTAGCAGTGTTAGCACCATGGTGAGTGGGCTGGTAGCTAGAACCTTAGTACTGTTATCAACAGGATGAGTGGGCTGAAGGGGAGAACCCTAGCAATGTTACCAAAACAATGAGTGGGCTGGTAGGGAGAACACTAGCACTATTAACACAATGATGAGTGGGCTGGTAGGGAGAACACTAACACTGTCAGCACCATGATGAGTGGGCTGGTAGGTAGAACACTGGAACTGTTAACACCATGATGCATGTGATGGTAGGGAGGTGGTCGTAGGGGGAACACTAGCACTGTTAACACCATGATGAGTGGGCTGGTATGGAGAACAGCAACACTGTTTACACCAGTATTTGGGAGCAAGTAGAGAGAGAACACTAGCAGTGTTGCCAACATGAAGACTGGGCTGGTATGGAGAACACAAACACTGTTACCACCATGATTACTGTGCTAGTAGGAGAACCCTGGCATTGTTAGCACCATGACAAGTGAGCTGGTAGGGAGAACCCTAGCACTGTTAGCATCATGAGAAGTGAGCTAGTAGGGAGAACCCTAACACTGTTAGCCCCATGAAGAGTGTGCTGTTAGGGAGAACACTAGAACTGTTAGCACCATAGTGAATGGTCAGTTAGAGAGAACACTAGAACTGTTAGCACCATAATGTATGGGCTGGTAGGGAAAACACTAGCACCACAATTACTGGGCTGGTAGGGAGAACACTAGCATTATCAGCACCACAATGGCTGGACTGGTAGGGAGAACCATAGTACTGTTAGCACCGTGATGAGTGGACTGGTCGGACAACACTAGCACTTTTAGCACTACAATGAGTGGACTGGCATGGAGAACCATAGCTTTGTTGGGGTTGACAGTACAGTGTTCAATATATTCATAGGTGTTTACTAGCCTAATGATGACAAGGGCCTTTTTAAGCCTAGCCATGCATCCCAAATCTCTGACAAGTTCTGATACCCTTGATAAGTGTAAGCATGGGCCTGGGAAATAAACCATTTACAGGTTACCCATTTGCATCAGAGACATAGGTGCCAAACCAGGGATGAATTTCTGGTTTCCCATCCAATTCAGAAACATGCTACTGAGCCACTAATAAGGTGCTCTATGTGTGATTTTTCCATTTCTCTGAATTTGAGAGTCTCTCCATTATGCTAACTGACCAATCCACTTAGGGCAATTATTGAGAGTGAAGGAAAGCCTTCAGTCAGGATTCCTTTTGCAAAAACAAACCTCTAGGAGACCATTTCCTTGGTCATGCTATTTCTCTTATTGGTTCATAGGTGTATACTAGGCTAACGACCTCTAGAGCCTTTATAAGCCTATCGGTGAAAACAAAATGTGACACATAAATGATTGATACGGGGGTGGTTCACTGACTTTACTACTGCCTCTGCCCATCAGATACATTGGTGCCAGACCAGAGATGAACTTCCAATTACCCATTCATTTGTCCAAGTTGCACTTAAATAGGGTTAGGGAGGAACTCTGCTTCACATGGATGGAGAGCCTTTTCCAGAGAATGGGAATTATCTGAGAAACTTATCTGTCTCTCCAACATACCCTATTTATGTTGCAAGCAAAATTTAGATATTTTAATCTAGCAGTTCTTTTGCTGTTTGTTTTGCAGATCTGCAAATGTTTTATCAAAAGAAGGTCCAGGGATTCCTTGTACACCAGGCAAAGATCACCTCTCAGAAGTCTGTATGATACAAAGTAAACACACAGGCTTTTGATGTGATCAGCATAGGACATTGTGTTTATTCCCTGTATTCTTTTTGTAAGGAACTTTTGTGGACATTCCAGTTGCTGCACATGTCTGGTCAGGTACATACTGGCATTGTACTCTATGATGGGTTTGATGGGTGCCATATACAGTGGTATAATGACCTCTCTGAATTTAGATGCTATTCCTTTGTTTGCATGTTAAGCAACAAAGAAGGATTTTCTTACTACCTTGGACATGTTAGTCAAAGGTTAGGTTACTGCATGAGTTCCTAGATCCCCAACTAGTGAATCATCATTTTTAGGGATGTTTATTGATGATGTAGCTACTTAGGGTGGATGACTTCCCAAAAGGTACTACAATGCATTTCTTTGTATTGAATTTTAAGCCATTAAGCCATGGCTTTAACACCAAGCATTTGTCTGTGTTAGACTTTCTTAAAGGGTGTTCACTTCTCAGGGGAATTCAATTACTGCTCCCAGTTTGCAATCATTTGTGGACTTGGTTAGCCAGACACCTTTAACATTGGCTTTGACATCCATTTAGTAGATCCCCAAGAAGAGTGGGCCTAGCACAGTGCCCCAAGGAACTCCACTGGTGACCATCCTCTTTCTGGAAGTGGTCTCTCCAATCCTAACCTGCTGGGTCCTATCTGTGAACCAGCTAGCTATCCAGTGTGTTATGAAGGGGTTTATGCCTAGTTCAATGCCTAAGTGGGGTACTGTATCAAATACTTTAGCCAGATGTCGGTAGGCAGTATACACCATTATCCCCTCATCCATTGCCTTAGTGACCTTTTCACAGACATCCACTGGGTCAGTAAGCATGACCTTCCTTTGATAAAGCCAAACTGGGTTGGATCTATGTATCTGCTGGTCTCCTGTGTCCTTCATGATAACTTCCAGAATAATTCAATGGCTTTGCAAATAAGACTAGTGAGACTAATGGATGTGCAGTTTCCAGGATCTGTTGAAGGTCCTTCCTTATGAAGAGAGATGTCTATGGTATTTCTCTATTCTCATGGCACAAAGCCTGTTTTAAGACTGTAGTTAAATAATGATTCCAGGGTCCTGATAAGTCATACTTTAGACTGTTCAGGCAGCATGCCAGGATATTTCTGTGGCCCATTGAGGCTGTGTTCTTGGCTTTAGCAAGTGCAGCCAATACATGCTCCCTAGTTATAGCTGGAAGGGTTAAGTTTGAGAGTATTTCTTGAGAGATGGCTGGGAGTAAGTGGGAGTTAAAGCTGGAGCTGAATTTATCCACTAACAAGTTAGCTATATTGCCAGATTTGATGAATGTGGTACCATTAATCACCACTTAAGCACAATGTTGTGTGCTGCCCTTGAAGCATTTGACATAGCTTAAGAAGGCCTTATGGTTATCTTTCACCTGGGAGGCTATCTTAACCTCAAAGATGGCCTTGTTTGACACAATTGGCTCACTTTTTTAAACAGGAAACATTTTTATTAAATTATCACATATGACATAAGCAATTTTACAGTTATATAAATAAAAACAAACCATATTGACATACTTTTAGTTGCAAACATTATATATTACAGACCATGTTGACCCAATTGTAGCTGCAAACATTATACATCACTTATAATCTATCCAGTCATTGTCAGTTAAGCATTGCATAGCTTATTCAAATCCTGCCTTCTTTTAAACCTTGTTCCTCCTCTGCATATATATTGTTCCAATTTTTTTCTGTGTAATTTGCTCCTACCCTTTTCTAAAGATCCCAGTTCCAGTTGTTTTATCTATGTTACTATATTCACTACTTCTAGTAGTTAGTTTAGACTTTGATTTCCATTTTCTAGTAATTACTTTTTGCAGCCACCATAAATAGCCTCAGCAAGACCTTATTATGTCTAGGCAATTCCAATTCTATATCATAGCTCAAAAAAATAATTTGCCTAGTTACACCAGTTTGCTCACCCAGTAACTCTGACAGAGCAGTCTACAGGGAATCTTTAAAGTCTGTCAATTCATTACACTCACAGAAAATATGTTCCTAGTTACCTTTTCTAATTAGCCCACTTAGCCTACCTACTTGCCTATTTAGTTTGATAAGAGAGGTTTTATCTTTATGGGAATTGCCCTTCCTGATTTTTGCCATCATTTTTCCCTTTTTTGTGTATCCTGTTTAATTTGGGATTCCATCATGGGATTTTAATTCTGAAGCTTGTTTTCAACTTACTTCTAGTAGGTACAGCAGCCTCTGTGCAGCCTCTGACATGGTTGTATTGAGTTTCTGACAGCAAATCAGCAGAGTCTGCTGTATTATTGGGGTTTGGAGGGGTATTGAATTTTGGCAAACCCATTCCTGACTACTTCCTAATAGGTACTGGTTTTAATGGGATTATATGAGTTTATTTTGCTTTCAAAAGAGACAGCTTTATGGTTGGATCTTACCAGGGAGGACATGACATGGGAGGGGTGCAGTATTCTCCCATATTTGTGAGCACAAGGTCCAGTATATTGGAGCTTCTCGTGGAGTATAATGTGTTTGGTCAAAGGTGTTTGTATTTATGAAGTCCAGGAATCTCTGTGCCTGTAGATATGAGGCTGTGTAGGATTCCCAGGCTAAAGATAAGTAATTAAAGTCGCCCATGGTATTACATTGGACAGAAACTGTCTTCAGTAGGTCCAAGTATAATCATGAGCTTATTTGGACATAGAGGGTGACCTGTAGCTGGCTAGGATATGGTATGGGATTTTGTCTATGGGATCTACATGTGGAGGAAGTCCAACATGTCACCCTGTCTGACCTCCCTACATGTATGCTCATTTTTTATGTATATCAGGAAACCTGCATCTTTATCCTTTGTCTGTGCAGTTAATGGTGAGCTTCTGCAATACATTTCCCTAATTGGATAGGCACCAACAATATCAACATTTATTTTCATTCCTGCACAATGATGTTCCTTAAATCTTTTATATTATCATAACCATTTTGCATTATTCTAATTATAGTCTAAAACTCATGCAATATTTGGCCTAAATATTTGTTAACTCTGCACTATAATCTTTAGTATATTTAATTTATTTCACAACTCTACAAACATGGCCTAATTTATTTCACAACTCTACAAACATCTAGATTCACAAATTTATCATTGACTTAGCAAAAGGCTTCATGACTAATTCATTAATTAAATTTATTTAATATTATTTTTTCTGCTTTATCAGTAACCAAGAACACAACAGTTTTAATGAGCACAAACTGATTTCCCAGTTTTCATCAACTTGATGTTTTAGCTGCCGTGGTGGTGCAGCGGTTAGCATTGTCGCCTCACAGCAAGAGGTTCTCCCGTTCGATTCTCTGCTGGAGCACCTTCTGTGTGGAGTCTGCATGTCCTCCCCACGGTCAAGTGACCTTAAAGACATGCAGGTAGGTGCGAGCGTGAATGGGCGTGCCTTCTTTGAAGGTTGGGCGTCGGGCTGGCAACTCGGCACCATAAAAATCCACTGCCAATCATGAGCGGACCGGAGTGCCGCTGTGGCTACCCCTAACCAAGAAAAGCCGAAAGTCCTCATCTTGACATTTTCTTTTGCAGATTTCTTTGCTAAAGTTTTTGTGTGCACTTTACAAGTTTGTAACTATCATAACCTTTTAACTCATCATACTGATGAATACGTGAGTCAGTTTTGAACTACAAAAAGAAAAGAAATGACATATGGTAGAATAAACTTCCTTTTTCAAATCTATTCTGTACTCAGTGTTTTTTTTCCATTGCTTATCTCACTCCAACCCAAAGACCATCTTTTTACTGTAACTGTATTCTCTCTTGTTCTGTGTGTGGTAAGGTAACGGCAAAGCAGATATTTTTCACATTTTGCCTGTTCAAAAATTAAGGTCTTGAATGAATAGAATTACATAATAAAGGCTCATCATCATTCAAAAACAAGAATATTGATTGGATATCCCAATCAGCATGCCTGCTGTAAATCAAGCATACATCTATAGAAAAAAGCCTGTCTGCCGAAGTACTATTAAGTGGCCAGACTTTCTATTGGTTTATGCTGAAGGGCAGAGCAAAATTAAATAAAAATAAGATACATTCTGCAAAACTAAGCAAACAGAAACCTACCTGATTTTCCTCATTTGTTTGTGCTGTCCCTCATATATCTCTGTTTTTAATAGTTAAAAAAACACAAACTACTGAGATTCTGTTTTCTCCACTGTTTCTCCTCCACTGCACTGATGTACTGTTTAAGTGTTGGAATGGAAGTCCCATACAGAAGATAATACATCAGTATAGATAAGATGAGAAGAAAGAAGACCAAAGTGCTATTATATAAATAAATTATCTATGAAAGGTAAGCAATTTCTTCTCTAAGTAATGTAATTGCATAATAGCGATAATCTGCTCCTGTCTGTGGGAATATCAGGATTTACCCATGGTTGCCTTTGTTTAATCACTCAGGCTTCAGCCTAATGATCAAGCCTCACCAGCTGTTAGTAAATCCTGATATACCTACACACAATCATGGATTATTGCTTATGAATCAAATATGTAAAGATTATCTAAAAAAAATCATGGCAACAGACAATACTAGGTTATGGTTTGGATAAGTCTAATAAGAACTATTTTATTTTGATTATAGCTCTTAGTTTATTGGTCAGATGTTATATAATTATTCAGTGGACTAAACCTCAGGAAATATCTATTTCAAGATTTCCATCTTGCATTTTCAAGAAACTAGATAAAAATAAATTCTCACATAAAACAGAAAAAGAGTCAGAGTTCAGAATATGTTGTGAATATTACTATTTCATATAATTATAAACTAGTTTTATTGTGGACTCCATTACTCATGACTCAGATTAGCTCATCTATTGATAAAGCAGTTGTGTGAGTAAATTTACCTGGACAGTAGATGTTCAAATGATCACTGCTGCAATAGCCTTAGTTATATGGGCTATATCCTGCAAGGTGAACAACATCTGCCTAGCTTGTAAAGTTTCAGGGCACCTTCCACACCAACAAACTTTCAGCAGCTTGAGATGAGCTGACTGAAAGACTATTTTGGATGCCAAGCCCTTCAGAGCTTTCCTGCCAACAGAGAAAGAAAGGGAGGCAGAGCCCTAAAAAAGTAATGCTAGGAAGAACAAAAAATAAATAACCACACCCTGGCATAAACAACATACCAAAAAACAAGGGGTACAGAGGGCGGGAGCAGCTATGGCAGCTGTGAGCACTTGAACATCTACTGTTATAGTAGATTTACTTAAACAACTGTACTATGATTCATCACAGCTGCAATAGCCCTAGCTATATTGTTACGTTACTCTAGCTTATTGCATTAGTCAGGGGGAAAGACAAAGAGTCCAGGAGCCCCTGGAGAATGGTCCTAGCAAAACTTGATCTGGACCTAGAGAAGGGGTCAAGCTTTTAGTCCTTTATAAAAGTATATACAGAGGACCAACTTGCTGCTTCTAGAATATTTTTGCAATCTAAATGAAAAGCCATATATGAAGCCAAGACTCTGTCAGAGTGGGCCTGGATCCTGCCTGGAATAGTTTTGTTGTGGTGAGTATAAAAGCCTTAGACAACCATTTGGAAATAGTCTGTTTTGACACATGTTGTCTCTTCTTCTTTCCTTCACAAGAAATTAAAAATTGATCCCAAGATCTGAAAGATTTAGTTGTAGCAAGATAATACCCAAGTTCTCTGTGTAGATCCAGGGTACACAGAATCCATTCTACCACATTTTGGGGTTCAAGAAAGAAAAGAAGGAGAGGGATATTTTGTCTGAAAGAAAACTTAAATATCACTTTAGGTATAAAAGGATTAGTTCTTAAAGAAACCCTGTCCCTGTGAAAAATGAGATAGGGTTGACTCACTGATAAGATCTTGCAACTCAGACACACTACTTGCAGAGGTCAGATCAATCAGTAAAATTGTTTTCTGTGTTAAGAACCTGAAGTCAGGCAGGTCACCTAGTTCAAGTGGAGCAAGTATTAGTTTCTCTAACACAAAGTTGAGATCTCAAGGAGGGCCATCAGTTTTCTTGGAGGCCTCTTATGCAAATCCCCTTTCAAAAACATTTTAATATGAGACTGCATTGAAACAGGAGAATCCATGGGCAGACATAGAGGAGTAAGAAAGTCCATAGGATAGTAACTCACACAAATATTGTAAAACAAAAGAGCAACTAGCCCAGAATGTGTGCTGGTTATGTTGTTGGCACCAACTAGAAAACGTTTTCCATTTGCTAATATATGATTTTCTAGTAGCAGGCTTTCTTGCTTCCATTAGTACCTGCTGTATGTCCTCAGTAAACAAGTGCCTAAAAGGAATTAAGACCCTAATGGGAAGAAAAAATGTTGTGGATGGATAGATGGATGGATCCAGGGAGTCAACTGAAGTTGGCTGGTGTTGGGGTTTATCAAACACCCCTGTTCTTATGTGAGCAGATCCAGCCTGTGAGGAAGCTTGTGGTAATAACCCCTGGACATTTCCAAAAGAAGAGAGAACCATGATTGCCTAGCCCAGCAGGGAGTCACCACAATGATCTTGGGGTATTCCTTTTTGAATCTTTAAAAGTTTCCTAGATATTAGTGGAAAGGGTGGAAAAGCGTACAGGAACATTCCTGTCCAAGGAAAAGAAAAGCCATCTGTTTTGCAAGCCTTCTTGCAAGCAGTCCTGGAGCAGAACCTTTCCAGCTGATTATTTAGAGATGAGGCAAAAAGGTCTAGTTAACGAACTCCCCACAGATGCATCAAATCTTGGAAGACCCCCAATCTAGTTTCCATTTGTGAAGGCTTGCCCTTGTCCTGCTCAGTTCCTACCACACAATTTTGCTCTGGTTGAATGTAGGATGCTGGTAGAGTGAAACTGGACTGTGAAGCTTATACCAACATAGCTAGTCTGCAGAGGAAGTACGACCTGGTTCCCACTTGCTTCTTGAGGTACTACATGACTATAGTAATGTCTGTAACAACTTGAAGAGATCTCAGGGACCAAAGATGTTTCATAGAATTGAGTGCCTTGGTCACGACAAGCATCTCTTTTATATTAATATGCTTGCATCTGTCCTTAGTGTTCCACACACCTTGCACTTTTATCAATCCTGAAATTGCTCCCCAAGCAAAGTCCAATGTGTCTATGGTTACTGACTCCATTGAAACAGGGAGAGAGAAAGTGAGACCTGGATTTAAGGATATCTTTCTCCACCATGTAATTTCTCTTCTGACAAACCCCAGCAATGATATCTGAAAAGACAAGGGGTTTTGGTGCTGGAACCAAAGAGACTTTAGATATCACTGTATCTTTCTCATGTGGAGTCTTGCCAAGAGTATCATGAGAATCATAGAAGCCATGAGTCCCAAAATCCTGAGGTATTCCCTTGCAGTGACTGAAGTCTGTGTGGAAAACACTAGACATATATCTAGATATAGATATATTTTTTCTCCTCTGAAAGAAAAGCTGTGCTGTCTAGTGGACATTCTGGGAAAATCAATCCTGTGAGTAGTCCAGAAAGACTTTTGAATGTTCTCTTGGAATCACAGCTTATGAAAGAGATCTCTCGCCCGAGAGAGAGATTTCTGACACTTTGAAAAATGACTCTGCAAAATAAGTAGGTCATGTAAACACGGAAAATGTGGATACCCTATAGCCTGCAATGACCTACAACTGAAGCTAGACACTTTGTAACCACTTTTGGTGAAGTGGATAGTCCAAAGGGTAAAACAGACAACTGACGGCATAATCCAGACACACAAAACACCTTAAGAAATGCTTAAAATCTGGATAAATAGGAATGTGATCATGAGCTTCTTTTAAAACTAGTGTGACAGGAAACTTGAGTGAGGAAGAAGAGGTAACAGGTTGTGAAGTGACACCATTTTGAATTTGGGCAGTATCAGAAACAGGTTTGAAAACATTAAGAGCAAGAACAGGTCCTGAAACATTTTCTTTCTTTGGCACTAAAAACATCCTTGAATAAAACTCCTTTCACACCTGAGAAGGGGAAATTGGTTTTATCATTCCCTGGGACAGAAATGTGATGAAGGACAGGTGAAAACAAAAGAGTCTGGTTTGGATGATGAAGAATTACCACTGGAAAGGAGGAATTTCCTCCCTTTGCCATCTGTAACCTTGATTAATTATCTTCAGTTCCCATTTGTCTGAAACTGTCTGTTACCTAAAAGAAAAGTGGAGATTCAGACTTTTGGAAAAAAATAAAAAAGTACCTTCGGTGGGGGGAGGATTGGACCAATTTCTCTGAACTAATCATTCGAACTTATTGAACTGTCCTTAATTTGGGGAGCTTCCAGAATTGTTCTTGGAACCCCCTTGCCATTTCTTTTTAAATGTCTGTTTACCTGCATTTTGCTGAGGCTGTTTATTTTGTTTCTAACCAAAATTGGATACGGAATTACATAATCCCTTGGAAAATATTGAAAAGGTGAGATGAAAAATCTTGAGATTCCCTGTATCAGCTGACCCCTTTCATCACACTTTTTGATCGCCTCTGCAGCAGAGCAGCCAAAAACTAAATCTCTATCCAAAGGAGAATTTAATATCTCATAGGTTCTGAGAACACAGCCAAGCAAACCCCATAAAAACAGTACCAATGTACATAGCCCTTGAAGATGTATCAGCAGAGTCATACACATACTGGATACAATGAATAGTGACATGAATGTTGTTGTTGTCTTTTGGCTTTTTCCGGTTAGGGGTCGCCACAGCGGAACTCCGGTCCACTAATGATTGGCAGTAGATTTTCACGAATGCCGAGATGCCAGCTCGATGTTCAACCTTAACGAAGGCATGCCCATTTACGCAGTGACATGAATACTAGAAGAAATAAATTTTAAAGCTGCATTTTCCTCACAATAAAAAACTACAGACAAAACATTCCTCATTTTTTCAGAATTAGGATAAACCTTAACATACGAGCATGACAATTCAAAATTCGGAAATTGAAAGTTGCAGCAGCAAACACTTTTTCCCCTATTTATCAATAATCTTCCCATCTTTCTCAGAAATATTAGGACTGGCAATAACTAAGTTTTTAGCAGCAGAATGATTAACTAAAGATATAGCTGTTGGATCAGGTTTGGGAAGTGTGTATAAAGACAAAGAGCTTTAATACTTTATACAGCTTATCTTCTTTTTTATGAGCAGCTGTCTGACTGTCAGGAAAACTGCAGGCAATAATATACACATCCTCAAAAGCTGACAGAACTGGAGGAATGGGTGCAAGTCCTAGAAATTCCTTGTGAAACAGCTCAGAGTATTTTCAGAAAGACTAAGAAACCTTAGTGTTCTCCCACTGAAAAGAATGGCACAGTCTGTAAATATTCTCTGAGAAAGATAACCCCCACATAGGGAGAGTCAGAAACTGAGCTCTCCTCTGAGCCTGAATCAGAAATCTGAGGAGAAAACCTTGTATCAGTCCCTCCATCTTCCTGCCCAGATTCAGACTCTTGAATCTCATCAGGAAAAGAGGCTTTTCTCTTTCTTTTACCAGAAACTACTTTACAAGAAGGATCCGTACCCTAAATTAAAACGCTGAGCTAGACCCAATAAACTTCTCTGTCAAAGAAAATTTGGGAGGAGTAGATACATGTCAGTTTTCTTTTTCCTTTTTGCTTTTGACAGGAAAAATGGGAACAGCTGTCCACAGGAGCTTCCCCGGGGATGGACACTACTTCTGAAAGAATAAGGAAGCCTTCCCTTTTCCTTCTCCGTGGACTGACAAGACTGGCTCTCTGCTGTCCACTGCATTGATCCCAACAGCTGCAGAGGATGTGGCTAACCCCCATTTTATGTTGGCTGTACTACACCAGAGGGATCTGGGTAAAAGATGAGTGGTCTGAGTACAACTAATGGCCACAGCAGAGTCACCCACTTAAGGCTGATGCGCATTGCTAGCCTGCTGTGGTGGCAAAGGCTGTTTGCCTAACTCTTTCTTTTTGTGGCTGGAAGAAGAAGTGATTGCGGGACTGACAGATTATCCCACGGTCAGGCCAAAAATGATGCCCCTTTCCCAGGGAAAACAATGCTGGTAGAAACAAAAAGTCTTTAAAATTCACTTTTATTCTCAGACAAACACAGCAAAAATCAATTTAAAACACTTTGTCAGCCCCACAAAGTAAACTAAACACAATTTCTGCACAGGAAAAATAGTTTTTTCAGTTACTTTAAACAACTTTTAAACTGACAGGAAAAAAGAGTGCTCCCCTTTAAAAGTAAAGTACAGTCTCATGACAGTCCATTTAAACACAAGCTCCTAGCTTTAAAATAACTTTCCTGAAGAAAAAACTATTAATAATAATCACAATTATTAAAGGGAAGGGTTTTTCTTCAAAGGGAACTTATCTGCCCAGCAAAGGAACTGCGCAAGCCAACCATCAATCCTCAAAAGCCTCTGATGAGTGTTCTCTTTAGCAGCAGTAAAGCTCTGAAGGACCTGGCTCCCAAACTTGTCTTTTGGTTAACTCAGCAGAAGCTGCCAGACAGCTTGGGCACATGGAAGGTGCCCTGAAGCTTTGGAAGCTGGTCAGCTGTTATATCCTTTGCAGGATATAACCCATATAGTTAAGGCAATAGCAGCGGTGATCAAAATGATTAACATCTATTGTGTCATCAGTATCCTTAGTGTGAAGTTTGCCTGCTTACATGGTCACCATATTTTATACATGCTACCAGTTTTGGCCATCTTTATGATTACAATAATTCTTTGTTTTGTGAATATTTCACATTCTATTCTTTTTACTTACTTCTTTAACATAAACGATTAATGTCATTGCTGCTGTGTATGGATTAAAAATGTTCCATTTTTCTAATGAAAAGATTTTTGACAAAAAAAAAAAATACTTTTCAAACTCCCTTGTAAAGAAACATTTAAAACAAACATTTTATGCAGGACCCAGACCCTCTGCAACTCTCATGTGGAGGTTGTGCCCCTGACACATAGTTATATATTTTAATCACTGCATCACCACAGTTACTGAGCTAAGGTCATGGCAATGATTTATGTTAAGTATGAATGCATATGTGAACACAATAGAGGGAGGTGGACTATAATTCTTAGTAAAAGACACTATTCACTGTAATCTTGTCACTTACAGCAACTATCTGGAAACATTACAGGATTAAAGGTAAATGCACACTTTATTCATGTAACAGAGCCCTGAGTATGAGCACTTCTAAATATGAAGAATTTATAAACTTCTAGATATTATTCTAGAAGATCTGAAGTGCGGCTTACTAGGAGATTTTAATTACTATGAAATAAATTGGTCTGATACTTCAGCTAGGTCCTGATTTAATCTAGATGTTGTTACTTTTTATGGTTATACAACACTAGTAGAGGAAATCACAAGGGGTAAATATCTGGTGGACATAATAGCAGTCAAATTTGAGAACTAAGTGATATTAAAGTATGTGAATCTTTAAAATTATCAGTTCATAACATAATTAAGTTTACATTAAAGACAAGGTTAAAATCAAATCACACTTAAAAAGGTATAACTTTGGCAAATTAAATTATACTCAGATAAGGTCAGGTTAAAAAATATGGACACTGCTTATGGATACAAAATTCTGAAAAGGTCCTTTACTAATTGTCTTGCATTGACAGCTGAAGTAAAATACAATACAGCAATAGAGCTTTGAACTAATAAAGCTACATAACAGAAACAAAAACAATTGTATCTC
Organism: Protopterus annectens; assembly: GCF_019279795.1. NCBI lineage: Eukaryota > Metazoa > Chordata > Ceratodontiformes > Protopteridae > Protopterus > Protopterus annectens. The sequence goes on from NC_056744.1 coordinate 1,556,295,239, forward strand.
TACAAGAAACACCCAATAAAGAGAAATAAGGTCAAACTAAATATAAACTCACCCAGAAGGAGTGAAATTTGAAAACAGATTAGTAAAATCAGCAAATAAAAAAGAATATTATAACTATACTGTATCATAAAGGAAGGTCAGTAACTCGGGTTTGTAAGTCACATTAGGTAACTTATCTTTGATTCACTCTAAGCAAATAGCAGACACATTTAATGAACACTTTTCAAAAAACAGGAATGCTGTGAATGCAAAAATAAAGAATTATTTTGGTCTGAAACCAGTATTACCAGATTTATGTCTTGCCATAATTCTAGGGTCCATTGATAAAGCATTAAATTATATTAAGTCAAATACATGTATGGACCCACATAACATCACAACTATTGTGACAGTCCATCTTAAAGGAGAATTAGGCCCATCACTGTTACCTTTATTTAATAACTTACTCAAATCAGGAACTGTACTTGATTCATGGAAAAACTCATTTATTACACAGGTCTGTCAGAAGACTAAAGTTTTAGATGTTAAGAATTACAGACCACTTAATTTAACATCCATCCTTAGTTAAGTGTTTTGACTGCTGTTTACTTGACATTATGGAAAATAAAATTAAGGTTAAAGAATAAATTATTCTTAACCAGCAAGGCTTTATCAGAAGCTGCTCTGCATTAGCAAATATGATGAAATTTTATGACCAGAAAACAGTAATATTCCTGGAGGTAAAAAAAAAAAGATGTTGACTGTTTTCCAATGTATCAATATAACACGCCTTAGTTAATTTCAATGCAACATTTTTATAAAACGTGAGATTGTGAACCAATTGGCATAATAATTAATGTCTTCATTTCCCGTGCACAAAGTACAAGGTTTGAGCCTGATATCTGACCAATGCCTGTATGGAGTTTGTATGCTCACTGTGTCTTCCTGTGGGTTCTTTCCAACCTCCCAAAAATGTGCTCAGTGTTTCCACCTCAAGCCTACCCATGACTGGAGTTGTGGGCAGCAGCACAGATTCTAGTTGTCCCCTATAGGAGGAAGAGTTATACAGACCAGCCAATTTGGACATTAACTGTGGTGTGCAGTATCCTGGCCATGTCATAATAGTGTAAAAATAGGCACTAGATGATTCAGTCATACTAAATAATGTCACCAAATGGGCATCGGTATTTGCTAGTGATAGGTGGGTTGAGAATTCAACCTACACTAGAGACCCGTGCTAATGGTGGGAGGGGTGTGCATGCCCCTATTGGCCACTGTGTGCCAGCCATAAAGCCTAGCAGCCCTGGGATCTAGTTGCCCAGCTTGGGTTACTTGGGATAGTTCTACTGAGCAAAAGCTGGACGTAACTCTAATCAACCTGTGAAACATGAACTAAGAATTGCTATACTCAGTGCAGATTCACTGACAGGACACAACTTGGAAGTGGATGACATGATGGTAAGGAGGAGGCTGGCCATCCCATGTCTTCAGGAGATAAGATGGAAGGATAGTGCAGCAAAGGCACTTGACTTGGTATCCACAGTCTACTGCTCAGGAGGAGGCCTGACTAGAAATTGGTGTGGAATTGTGGTGAGGACAGGCTTCAGACGACAGTGAGAGATGTCATCAGAATTAGTGAGGTACTCATGGCAATCAGACACCAGTGTAATGATAAGGCAGTATTCATAATCTGAGCATATGCCCCACAGCAAGGTTGTGATAGTGTGGAAAACACTGCATTTGAACAGCAGGTGTAGGACCTACTAGACAAAGCAGGACATCATGAAATGGTGTTGATAATGACTGACCTGAATGCACATATTGGGACAGATAGAACAGGATATGAGGACTGCCTTGGTCGGTCCACATGGGTGGGGCAACAGGATTAAAGAAGGAAAGACCATTTTAGACTTCTGTCTGGCACATGGCTTAGTGGTGATCAAGAAATGGTTCAGCAAGAGAGACAGTCACAATATCACATACAAGAGTGGCCAACATGTAACTCAGGCAGACTTACTCCTAGTAAGGAAAGACCACTGGGGTAAAATAAGCGACTACAGTCACCCCAACCAAAGCAGTCAACCCACATCATAAAACCACTGGTTGCCACAGTCAGCTGCAAGCATGCAAGCAGTGGTGACAGCAGGCTCTAAGGTCAACAGAGACTAGGCTGAAGACCTAGAAGTTGACTGGAAAGAAAGCACAAGAATTACCCAGGGTTCTGGCACTTCAAGAAGAACAGGAAATAGGTGGAGATGAAGAAGAATGGCAGCGCCTCAAAACAGCATGTGTGAGGCCTATAAAACAGATATGTGTCCAGGCGAGGTATGTAAATAAGATGCATAATAGGTTCATAGATTAGTACTAAGCTAAATGACTTTGCGAGCCATTTTAAGCCTAGCCAATTATCCCTTGTGAGACTCAAACCCTGCACCTTGTGTTTGTAAGGCAAGCACCTTAACCAATAGGCCACCCTCCCAGTTGGTGGTGGAATGCAGAAGTCCAGGAAATCGTGAAAAGAAAAAAGGACTGCAGGAAGAAGTGGGAGATAGAAAAGACAGACCAGGCTAGGAAGGACTACTGGTTGGCTAACAAAAAGGCTAAGAGAAGAGTTGCAATAGCAAAGAACAAGGCATCAGAGACAGTTTACCAACTTCTGGAAAGTGACTCAGTACATGGCACAAAGAAACTATCTCAGGATGCAAGGCAAAGACAGAAAGTTAAGGAAGATGGTCACACACCCTTCATAAAGGATGCTAGCAACAACCTGCTCACCAGTCCACAGGACATCGAAGGCAGATGGAAGAAGTACTTCCAGCAGCTTCTGAATGAAGAAAACCCCGAAGAAACTGTACTGCCTCAGACACAGCATACAATGAAAGAAGAGGAGGAGCTCAACCTAGAAGAAGTAACAACAACACTAAGGGAAAGGAAGGAAGTCAGGGAAAGCAGTAGGCTCAGATGAGGCCACAGTAGATATGATAAAGATGTTGGGTGAGATGGGGAGAAATGGCTCCTGAGGGTAACCATAGCAGTATGGAGAGAAAGATGTATTCTGGATGATGGGAGAATAAGCATACAAGTGCAGTGTTTAAGAATAAAGGGGACATTCACAACTGTGGAAAGTACAGATGTATCAAACTCCTGTTACACTATGTGAAGGTCCTGGAAAGGGTGATTAATAAAATAATTAGCAGAGTAGTAGAAAGTAAGATGGAAAATGAGCACTTCAGATTCAGATCAGGAAGCAGCACAGCTGACTCAATGTTTGCAGTGAGACAGATAGCCGAGAAGAAGCTAGAGATGAGAAAAGAATCCATATGATCATTCCAGACTTGGTGAAACCACATGACAAGGTCCCCAGAAAGTTGATTCGGGCAGTCCTGCAATGATTCAGAGGTCCAGAAATATAGATAGAATTAGTGCAGGCTGTGTACAAAGACCCAGTGATTCAAGTATGAACAGTGCTTGATCTCACAGAGGGGTTCCCAGTGGGAGTGGGTGGGTGTGCATCAGGGTTCAGCTCTATGCCCATTGCTGTTAATACTGGTAATGGATTACATTAGGAAAAAGTAATAGGGAACAGGTCAGCAAAGTTGCTGAATGAAGATGATATGGAATTACATACAGACTTTGAGGAAGAATTTCAGCAAATGATAGGGGAATGAAATGCAAAACTGAAACCACATGGGATGAAACTATGAACAGATAAGACAGTTACAACAGCAGTAAACAGGGGAAATCAGAAGAAGCTGAGAACTGAGATAGAAGGGAAGGTAGTGTAACAGGTTAACAGCTTTGAGTATCTGGGAGGGGTGGTTGAGGAGAAGAGAAGTCTGAATGAGGAGGTCAAAGCTAGAATCAGAGGGACTGCAGTCAACTGGCACAGAGTGCCAGGGGTAGTATATAACAGAAGAATGCCAAGAATGCCAAATAAGCTGAAAAACAAAGTATACAAAGCAGTGATGAGACAAGCATTACTGTATGGTACAGAAACCTAGGCCTGCAAAGGCAGATCAGCTGAGGAAACTAAAGTTGATGGAGATGAAGTGCCAGAGATGGGTGGTAGGATGCACACTGTGGGACAGAGGAAGTACTGAGGACATGAAAGTAGAAGCCAAAGTAGCTCCAGTTACAGACAGGGTCAATGAGAACTGATTATGGTGGTTTGGGCACAACAAAACAGAAGATAATCTGGTGAGGAATATTTGGACAGACAGGAAGAAGCCAAGAGAAAACAAGGGAGCCCAGCAAAGAGGGGGGATGGATTGTGTGAGACAAGACCTGGAACAGTCAGGCGTGATTGTTAAAGGAGGTAGGAGAGAGGCACTGAATCAAGAGAGATGTTGATAGTGGGCACAACACCCCGAACCCAGGCAGAAAAAGGGAGTCAGATGATAATAATGATGGGACCATGAACTGTTTATCATGACACGGTCAGTCGGCTGTAATCAAGGCTTGTTCTTCATAGTATCCCACAGTGGTCTATACTTGGTCTCAGATTGTTGAACATGGTCTTTGCACTATCTCTAAAAATAAGTTATGCTTGTTAATTAAATAAGCAGGCAATTTCAGGGTTGGATTTGTCATCTCTAGCAATCTGGACTTTGACAAAATAAACAATTACCTTTCAGAAATCTGCAGGTGGACATCTAAATGTGATACCAGCTTTAGCACAGAGAAATGCAAAGTAATATTATTTGGCAAACCAACCATAATAAAGCCAATTATATTGAATCATACAACCCTGGACATGGTATTTCTGTATAGAGACTTGGGAATTACAGTAATAAATAAATTCTCATTTCGAAACATCTAGATATTATAATTAGCAATGCAATGAAACAAATGAATTTATTAAGAATCTTTTCAATAAGAGACTAAGTTTGTATGAAGAGTCCCTTTAAGACATACATTTATCTGATTTTGGAATTTAATAACTTGTTTTGTATTTAAGCTAAAGGACAATTGGTTTGTTTAGAGCCTGTCCAGAGATATTTCCCTTCAGAAAATAAACTTTTCAGAAAGTTGAAATTTAAAAGTTCATGACAATATGATTGACTTTCCAAAATGTCAATGTTTTCTATGGAGATCATGATACAGTGGAGATTGAGGAATTTAACCTTTCCCTACTACAGTGCAATCTCTGAAGTGGTATATATAATTTGCAGGGGGTAGGGGGAGCAGATGCCAGTGGGGTGCAGTAGATGGAAGGCTTGTCTTCCTTTAAAACACAGATTTCTCTTAAATTTTCTTTTTACTCTTCAGCATTACAGAATGTCAATAATATGATCTTGACTAAGATCAGGACGATAGCAGCATAACTTGCTTAAAGGATTTTAAGGACTTTTTTATGACATAAATTCTTTATTTTATAGAAATTAACAATACAGGAGATATTTCAGAAATCTTTCTATGGGATGCACTAAAAGCATATCTTTTTGGTAGAGTCACCAATTTCCTGTCAATAAAGAAAAAACAATGGGACAAAGTACTGTACGATATACAAGAAAAACTTGACAAATTAAAACTGGAAAATCAGACAGGTAACAATAATAACATAGAAGAGATTAATAATCTACATATTAAGTATTTGAAAATTTTAAATCATAAAAACTAGGAATACTTTAGAAAAGTTTAAGATAATTAATTTCTCTACTAACCCCAAATCTATGCATAAGTTAGTTAACAGAACTAAACTAATTAGTAAGCCTAACCATACAAAGGAGATTTATTCATACAAGAGAAAAAGAAAAGTGATCGAAATAGAATATATTTTTAAAAAAATTAGAAATTATTACAATAAAATCACTCAATATAATGTAATAACAGACTCAGAAGGGATCATCAAAACTTTTATAAAAATATAAAAAATTAATTATCTGATGACCAAGTGAAATTAATTGATAAACCTGTCTCAAGGTCTGAAATTCAGACTCAAATTAACAAATTAAAACCTAACAAAGCACAAGATAATGATGGAATTATACTAGAACTCTACAGGTTACTACCTAAAGAAGTCTTAAACATATTATACAAAGTTTTTTTTCTATAGTTAAAGATTTAACAAATGTTCTTTCTTCCTGGAAATATACTTTTATCTCTGCAATTTTAAAAACTAATAAGATCCAACTAAATGTTCTTCATGGAGACCAGCTTCACTTTTAAATGTTCATAGGTTCATAGATTCAAAGGATGATACTAGGCTATTGGCTTGGAGGCCCTTATAAGCCTAGCCAAGAATTTTGCTCCTGTTCCCTCAAAGTTAGCACCGGTTTCCTGTGTCTAACATGGACACAGGTGGGATCCCAGGGGTATATTTTCTGTTTCCCATCTAGTCATCCAGGTTCCTTTTAAAGAGGGTTATAGAGGTACTCTGCTTGACATGGAGAGGGATTCTATTCCACAGATGGGGGAGTCTTTGAGACACAAATCTATCCCACCAACAAGTTCTGTTAATGTCACAGACCAGGTTAAGGCCTTGTGTTTGGGTTGCACGAGTGGAGTTTGTCTTACGGATAGACAGCAAATCCATCAAGGCTGGGTCTGAAATGGCCTTGTATGCCAGACACAGGTCACCTTTGAGCTGTCTGTATGAGACTGAGTAGAGGGACAAAGCTTTTAGCCTATCTGTATAGGAGAGGTGTTTGTGACCCTGAATTTTCCTAGTCAGGAACCTCTGTGGTCTTTCCAACTTCTACATGTGTTTGGCAAGGTACATTCTGAAGGGGAAATTGCACTCTATAATAGGTCTGATAAGGGAGGAGTACAAATATGTTATGACCTTCATGTTCCTGGATGAAATACCATTATTTATGAGGTGGGCCATGTAAAAAGCCTTCTGTACAACGGAGGCAATGTGGTGGTCAAAAGTCAGGTTGCTATCAACCAGGGTGCCCAAGTCCCTCACGACTGACTGCATGCGTAGTACATTGTTATTAATGTGATAATTAGTGGGGATGACATTTTCCACAAAGGGGATAATGATGCATTTCTTGGCATTCAGTTTGAGGGCATGCTTCTGGCACCAGTTATTAGTTTGGGTAAGGCCCTCTTGGAGGATGTTCACATCTCTAGGGGGAATTTAAGACAGAGCCCAGCTTGCAGTAATTTACAGACTTGGTCAGCCACAGACCATTGATTTTGGCTTGCATCTCAGAAAAGTATATCCCAAACAGTAGAGGCCCCAAGACCAATCCTTGGGGTACACCACTCATTATGGGTCTACCACTAGAGGTGGCTTCCCCTACTTTGACTGAGTGGGTTCTATCAGTGAGCCAGTTAGCTACCCATCTGGTAACATGGTTTGAGTCCTAGCAGGGAGAGTTTATCTATTATGCTCAAGTGGGGAATAGTGTCAAAGGCTTTGGCTGGGTCAAGGTAGGTGATGTGCACCATCTTCCCCTCGTCCATGGCTTTGGTGACTGTTTCAAAGAAGTCAACCAAATTTAACAGGCATGATCTCACTTTGACAAAACCAAACTGTGTGGGGTCAAGCGTTTGGAGGTTGCTAATGTTATTGTTTATAAGATCCATAATAATGCATTCCATGGCCTTGCAGATCAGGCTAGTTAGGCTGATGGGCCCATAATTGCCTGGGAGAGTGGACACTCCACCTTTGTGTAGAGGGATGACAGTGACTGTCCTCCATTCAGCTGGGATGAAGCCGGTGCTCAGGCTTTGGTTGAATAGGGTGTCTAATGGAGCTGAGAGCTCATGCCTGAGTTCATGTAGGATACACCGAGGGATGTTATTCGGTCCCATGGAAATGGTATTTTTTGTCTTTGAGAGGTCATTAAGGGCCTGCTCCCTGGTGATGAGGGGAGGTGGGCAGGTGCTGGGGATGTCCTGGTTTACTGGCTAGGGGATGGGAGGTGAAGTTTTCACTGAACCTGTCTGCTAGCAGGTTGGCTATATCTATGGCATTTGTGTATGTGGTGTATTGACCACCAGTTCAGAGCAGATTTGGGTGTTGCCTTTGAGATTGCGGACATATATGAAGAAGGCCTTGTGATTGTCCTTGGCAGATGTGGCCAATTTGGAGTCAAAGTTTGCCTTAGAGGATTTCACCAGTGACCTTATTTGCTTGTTCAGACAAAGGAGACATTGCTTCCAACTTGGTACCTGCTCCTTCTTGGCTCTGGACAGAAATTATTTCCTTCTGTTATAGAGATTGTTTATTGCTGCTATCCACCAGGCAAGTTTACTCTTCATGAGGAAGATGATTTGGTCCTTTCAGGTATTGCTGAGTCCATACCTCTATGTAGGTGCTCAAATAGTTGTTTGGTGTAGGCTTGGACATTAGTGCTAGTTCCAGCTGAAGGGAAGGTGGCTGTGAAGCTGCTTATACCTGCTCTGAGGAGATTGTAGTCAGCTTTGAAAACGTTTTTTCATTTGACCCTGACAAGAGGGGGGGGGTGAGGGGAGATGGTGACTTTAAAAGTGATTGCTTTATGGTCGGATCTGACCAAGGAGAATGACACTGTAGGAGTGCTACAGTGGCTACTCATGTTGGTTAGGACCAGGTCCAGGATATTTTCACCTCTCATAGGGGTGTCGACCAGCTGATCCAATACATTGGCATCGACAAAGTCAAGGAATCTCTGGGAATTCATGTTTGGGCTAGAATAGATCTTCCATTCTATGGTTGGGTAGTTAAAGTCACCCAGGATCAGCATATAGGGGTGAAACTTGATGGATTCAAGTAAGTCCAGATAGGTGGAGTGGGCATCCTGAGTCATGGTTGGGAGTCTGTAGCTAGCTATGATTTGAATAGGTGTTTTGTCAACAGTTAACTGCACTTGGAGTGTCTCTGTGCATCATACCATTTGACCAGCCTGGAGGTATGTATGTCTTTGATAAATATTGAAACTCCTCCTCCTTTGGCTTTGTAGCCCTCCATTTGGCATCTAAAAGTATGGTAGGATGAGTAACCTGGTAAGGTTGGGGTGCTCTCCACAGCTTTGAACTAGGTTTCAGTGACTGCACAAATGTCAGCATCCTCCAGGGCAAGTAATGCTTGCAATGAGTACAGTTTCAGACTAAGACTTCTAGTGTTTAGCAGCATGACCTTTAAATTTCATTTATAAGAATTTTTCATGTTGGTAATTTTGTGCTCATGACTTTGCCTAAAAAAAGCACTATGGGGGAGGCAAGAGCCTTTGTCAGAAGCCTAAAGCCCAGGGGAGACAGATGAAGGCCATCTCTGGCAAAGCATCGTGATCTGTCAATCATGTCCTCCCAGGTTGTCTGGTATTGGATCCCCTTGGAATGACACCAGAAACTAAGACAATTGTTAAAGTCAATCATTTTTTGTTTGCATTGAGGTATCATTCTGGGTGATGGTAGGATGCTGCTTAAGGCACAGGACATACCTGCCTGGGACACATATTCAGTGAGCTCATGTAGACTATAAATGTTTCATGGCAATCCATGATACTAGATTAAAATATATTCTACCTTCCATAATCAATTAGGATCAAACTGTTTTTTTTTTCTAAATAGAAATACTTATGACAACATCAAAAGAACAATCACAGCAATTGACTATGTAAACAAAACAAGAGAGAATCTAACATTAATGAGTTTAGACATGGATAGTGCTTTTGACACTGTGAATTGGAAACATCTTTTGTTAGTCTTAGAGGAATGTAATTTTTCAAGTAAGTTCACACATCTTATAAATCTTCTTTATGACAGTTGTTTTGCATAGATTAAACTAGGTACCTTTATTTCTGATTTAATACAAATTTTGAAGGCAACTAAACAAGGATGTCCTCTTTCACCCCTGCTTTTCCCTCTAATTATGGAACTTTTTGCAAATTTTAGTAGGTCAATTTTAGACATAACAGGCATTAGCAAAAATGCAAATTTGGTTTCTAAAATCCAATTGTTTGCTGATGACATTCTTCTGACATTGAGTGACAGTAATAATCCCCTTTCTGCTGTTTTAAGGCAATGGATGTGTTCCAAAAAATCTGGTCTCTTCTTTAATGATAGCAAAACAAAAATACTACCCATAAATGCCAATATTGATAGGATAAATGACAGATTTACTAAATACATTGTCAAACAGAGAATTGTGAACTATTTAGGGATAATTATAACAGATAACATTAATAATATAATAAATTACAATTATACATCATAATCAGAATAAAGAATCTAATAAATAAATGGAACAAATGTGTCTTCACAATGGAAGAAAGACTAATCAAAATGAATATTTTACCGAAAATCTTATATGTTATTCAATCATTATCTTTACTTCCATCTAAAACATGTATTAAATAATTTAATACATTCATTTTAAAATTTCTTTGGTTCCCCAACAAACCAATAATTGCTTTAAATCCTAGTATTAGGGACTGAACAGCAGGAGGGATTGGCCTACCAGATCTAGAATTATATTTTTTATCATCAATTATAAAAACAATGTCTCTTTGGATAAATAATATTTACAGAGAGAGGTGAAAAAGAGATTCTAGGATGCCTTTTCATAAAATTGAAACAGCATAAACTCTAATCATAATCTTATACTACACAATAGTTTTCATTTGTTGCTAAAAGATTAATTTCAGAAAGGAGTCACCAGACAACTGACTTTTATTTTATTTCTACTGTATTACATACCTTTAGAAACTTAATTTATAGAAATCCAACATATAAGGCATGGATATTTCTTCTTTTCCCTATAGCATGCACTCAAAATAATATTTTCACTTCAATGTTAGACACAATGATTACATTTAAAGTAAACAAATTTGATATATATTTGTTTTAATTAATGAATAATGACAAACTGCATTCATAAGTATCATATAAGTATAAGCATATCATAAGTAAATAAGATTTAAGCAATGATATGTGGTTGGATGTATAATCTTACAGACAATATATATAAGGTAACATTAAGTTAATGCAACCAAGGATAAGAGATCTTATCCCAAAATTAATTGAACTTTTATTATTAATACAACTAAGCACACTGGGAGATGGCCTCTTATCCAAATAATATAGAGTGCTGAGGAAATAAAACATTGCAATGACAATTACTGGAACTATTTTATTCACATTAAAAACAGACCTACAGATGAAGAGGATAATAATCATTTTAATATCTTCTAAACAGGCAGCTTCTTCTCTTAGATGGAAACTTTTTACTTGGAAATTCATGCATAGATCTTTTTTCATACCTCATAAAATTTAATCAATGCTTAAAAAAAAGCCCATTTGTTGGAGATGTAAACAGGAGCTTAAAGCAGATTGGCAACATGTTATCTGATTGTGTTGTACTTACACCTTATTGGAATAACAATAATCTTTTTTACAGGCATTATTTGGGGACAATTTTGTTTTATCTAACTCATTAATTATTTTTAATTCCCCTATTCCTGTTTGTGTTAAAATAATTAAATACTCTCTTTCATGGTCCATTTTATCAATTCCGAGGAAAGTTATAAGCACAAATTGAAAGAATGAAGCAACACCCTCTTTCAAAGAATTCACAAATATTGCAAATGAAATATGTCATCTGGAAATTATCACCATTAAATCAAAATTTACTAGAATAACCTCCTACTATAATATATGGACACATTTCAAGGAACTGCTTGATAAACAAAAAATAGCTATACTCATATCAATTGTAATGTATAGGAATTTGTTTGAGATTCTTCATTGTTAGTTGACACTTGTAAATAGTTGCTCGTGTTTGCTCTTGTTCATAATTTTTTTTATGCTCACAAATTTCTAAATGCAGTTATTGTCATGATCAATTTGTTTAGTTAAAATCTAATACAAACATTGAAAAATATGATCTTGACTATATGCAGTTCAACATTCCATATTGTCAATATTATAATACAGACCAGTCCAGAGAAGGTTCACCAAAAAAATTAAATTAATGCACAATCTGTCATATATGTAAATGTGAAATAAGTCAGATGTTTTTTTCTTTATATTATAGGCACTTCTGATGTATTCTAATTCTGGTATATAAAGTATTACAGAATGAAGCTCTGAGGGTTCACTAAATTTGGATCTTTTTAATTTAAACAAAATGCATAGCGATGGCAATTTAAAATATAGTATTAAAGCTTTAAGACAAATGTGAGAAATGATTTTACCTCACAATGCACTCCCATAATTTGTAATAAATTACCCTTATCAATCCATCAGTCAAAATCTTTGCATGCATTTAAGAATAGTTTGGATAACTGGATAAATATTAATGTCTACAATCCAAAACTGTATAGTTGGCAATCCAAGTGTTCCTATCTTAGATAGCTTTCAGAGCTGAACATTGTATACAGACCTATGAGACTTAAAAAACAAGTCAGTGAAATCCAATATCAGCCCTTTTCTCCTTGGCATCAGCTCCCAAAGAAATTCAGTGAAATATCAAATCTGCTTTATTTCAATCATTAATAACATGCAATATTAAGCTTTATATCATTTTATTTAACTTGTCTAATACAGCAAGTACACTTTAACCAGAGATCCGTTTATCAGAAGTGATCCATTAGCACAAAATGAATCAAGTTGCTTATATATATAGTATGCAAGCATGGTGGACCAGAATTCAAATACAGGTCTTAAGTTTGCATCCCAAAGACTTAATGCTGTTTATATTTCTTGAAAAGTTTAAGATAAATGTGCTACAAAATATCATTCAGTGATTCCTCACACATTACACATATGCCCTGTAAATGCTGTATAAAAATGACAACACTGAAATATGGGCAGAACATTTATTTCTAGACACGAGGAAACTGCTTAATTTATTCAACTGAAATAGGTGCTTGAGGAGTGGAATGCACTTTATTTATAAATGTAAAATAAAGCTTTGCAGCAAAGCAGAATCACATCTCATTTTGGCAGAACCCTATTAGCCTCCTAAATATCAGAAAACACAGTTAGCTAGAGTGCCTGGGGGATATTCCAAAACCAGATTTCAAGTATGTAGTTCAGGACCTAACCACCATGATTACTGACTGATTCAATTTTATTTTTATCTCATCAGTCTGTGTTTGATTCATGGTGTCCCTTGTCCTCTTGTGTTTCATTCTCTTCTGAGAAAAGACAATATGCACTTTACTATATGGAACATTCTGAGCCTCCCTGTCAAAGTTTCTCCCTTATTCTTACTTCCTTTATGTAACTTAACACTTTCTCACAGTAGGTAAGACATTACAAAAAGACTGCCATGAAAGCAGATTTTAGTGGACAGCTGAGAAGTGGTAGAAAAAAGTCCAAATTCACTGTACAGATGTTAAACCTGTCCTGTGATTGGCACACTGCACTGCAGTCTTGTATCTTCAGCTGAGAACATAATGCTTCCTTGGCCCCCACTACACAGCTGAATATAGGATAACTGACATATAACCCATACAGTATCTTAGCTCTTCTCCCTACACTCCCACATCTCAACTCCCTTTCTTCTACTCTTTTCTGCTTTCCCTTCTATCTTCTTTATTTTTGTAAGATGCTGCAACTTATATCATTTGATAAAGTTAATATCATTATAGTGCATGCAGAGTTATGATAATGCTCCAATATTGGCAAAAGGACAAGCTAGTTAAGCACAAGACCCAGTCTTAACAATTGTTAAGCATCTCCAAATGCTGTTAAGACCAGGTCTTACACTAGTTTGTCACAGTTGACAGTGCCAAACAGTGGGAGTACTTGAAAAACAATTTCTGCCTGCTGTGCCAGTTAATCTAAGCCTGACTTTCTCACAAAATATTGCCCTGATGTGTGTTGATGTCCATTTGACAGCTCTCAGTAAGTGCTTTAATGGCTGAAAGACACCAAAACACTATATGCTTTTTTTCATTTTTTACTCTAACCAGTAACACATGGAGCAGATAAAGCTCAATGCATTACAAAGAATTATGATCAGGTCTCTGACTGTAACTGCTTTATTATGTGTTTGGATGAAACTCGAGAGGTGAGTTTCTCGTCAACCATGTTTTGAACATATAACAAAGCAGTTATTATTAGAGACCTGATCATAATCCTCTATATTATTATATTATATTATATTATATGTAATCAGTTCTTCACTAGTGAATCTATGTTAGTTTACATGATTCAATGAACGTTTTCTTTTTCCTGTTATGGATACCATATTCTAGACTCATAGCTCTAAATTCTTTAGCATTTTCTGCAAATGCCTGATTCATGGCTAAAAAGGGTCTTCAAGATCACATCACTTGCCTGGTTTAACAAATAATGTATACATGCATACATACATACCTGGCTGATATAGCAATCACTGAAAAGATGTATGCTGACATTCAAAGTTATGAGTCACAAAGAGCTTTTCCATATTTCAGTTAACGTACTCACCAGTGAAAATTGTCATGACAGCTCGTCATCAACTATGTACACTAGACAGAAAAAATAAGTTGCTGGCATGGTTTTCCATCACAGACATCTCTCCCATGAGTAAAAATGAAGGAAGGTATTGGAAAGGCACTCATACATGTCTTCCCTTAACTTCCCTACCCCATTCTGTCCACTGGCCTCCATTTGCCTCCTCCTTTCCAGTCTCACACTGCTCTTTCTCACCTTATTGCACACTCCACTACCGTACACTCCCCTGAAGCTCTTGCATTGAGTGGCAGACCCTGCAGCCTCTGCAATTCAAAAATTTCTTGAACCAAATCACTGCTGCTTGTGCAGAGGACCTCATTTTTTGCAAACTCCTATTAACTAATCTGTTCTGTTGTTTTTATAATGTCTCATTCTTGTGTGGATCACATTTAGATTTCTTGCCACATTTTTTTTATTTGCCAGAGATAACTTGTTAAACATCTAGCCAGACCTTCCAACGTCAAGGCAAGATTGAGGGTCTTTATGCCCCAGTTAGAGCATTTTTTTTTAAACACAGCCTTCGGGTACAGCATGCATGATTTTTTCCCAAATGTAAAATTAATATGGCACTCTTATGAGAGACGGCTCTCTATCTATTAAGATGTCAGTTGCTCTTTCACTTTATACTTTGCTATATAAACTACAGTTCCTGGAATAATTCCTTCCTTTAGAGAAATAAACAAATAAATAAATAAACATAACAGAAGAGAAGAACATAATCATCTGAAGTCTTGGCTCACCTAATTAGGTTGGACCTTGAATAAATCTTCATCAAGGAAATTATACCTTCTCCACGATAGCACCTGTAACATTAGATAAGTACCCAATAATAAGTGTAGATGCTCTGCTTTCTATAACCAGACTGTTAAATCTCCTTACTGACAGGGCTGTCATTCACTGTAGAAGACCACAATCTCCTCCATGAAAAAACTCCTTTGTTTTCAAATTAAAAATTAGCCTGACATCTTTAATGCTTGCAAAATTATATTTTTCTCTTTGACTACCCTTCTATAACTTCCTGCTTGTCTTCAGCTGCTTTATCTAACTCAATGTAGAAATCATCATGGTGCGTGCAGGACTTCTTCCCTTTATTCATGTTTACCTCTCACCATGCACTAAACTTGATCCAGCTTAACATTTCTCTCATGTTGCCCTTCTGTAATCTTTTTAGCCTGGGTTTTCTTGTGGCACAGCTAGCTTACTTGTCTATGCTAGAGGCTATGGTTTTATGTAAAGTTTTAACTGCGTGTGGTGATGCTTCACATCTGCAATCTCTCTTCTGGTTACATTGCATTATCCAGTACCTTCTTCCTCTTAAGGTACAATCACTCAGTTATTGTTTCTTAATTTATAGTTAAAAGAACAAGTAACATCTTTACAGACATAAAAGTAGGCAAGGAACATTGACCTATCAAACTCCTACTTATCTGTGCATCAAATGAGTTGTATACACAGGACAAAATTGTGCAAACCATCTATATCTCCAATTCAGTCACACATCCCTTCTTCTTCACAGACTTCAACTATTACTGGATGGCATTCTTTCCTTCTCTATTAACTCAGATCTGCAATTGGCCCCTACAGTTGGTTTCACACACCTTTAACAAAATACAAAGCAGCAAATACTTTTAAAATAGAGAAAAACAGAAGACGGTTCAAAAACTAAAAACTGTTACTACAGAAACTGTAAAGACAGAGCACTATTCGAAAGCTGATAAACATTCAAAAATGCATATGTGCGCGTGCGCGCGCGTGCGTGTGCGTGTGTGTGTCTATTTGTGAAATGCGAAAATTTGTGCAAAGCCTGTATTGGATTTATTTTCTTCCAGTAAAATACAACAGAGTTTTGAAAAGTGAAACTGTTTTAGACACATGCATACACACTTCATGTGAACATTTGTATTATTTAAAAGGGCTGTAACTTTCTGAGTGTATATACAACATTGCTTTAAAAGATATTATCTGAATTCAAAATTTTGATCCAGCTGGATGTGAGGATCTAGGAATTTTTCATCAAAAGCCAAAAATGGGAGGTTTGTCTGAAAGGACAGTGTTAACTATTTCCTCATTGTGGGGCACCCATCTGGCGTTTCTTCAAATTCTGTGATTTTTACCTTAAAAGTTCACTGCAGCAGCAAAGTTCAGTTATTCCTTGCCTTTTACTTGGAGTGTTCATTGGACTTTATGGACATGTTGAAATGAAGAAAACTGTTCATGGACTACAGCTGAGAAGAGAGCTTGCTATCAAGAGGCAATGAAATCGCATACATAAATGCTGCCCTGTAAGTCTTTTGTTAACACTGAGAGACTGATAGATAATAGTTAGTAGCACCAGCTTGCCGTTAGTGATTTCTAATTGCATCTGTCTGTTCAAAATGTTTTATTTTTATATTTCCATGTACAACAATATATTTATCTACATATGTAATTTTTAAAATGTATTGGCAAACCTTTTAAGTTAAATATTATTCAAATTCAAAATGATCGTGGTCGTTTGTTTCTTAATTTATATAATAACAATTACACAAAATAACTGAAATTTAATTGCTGACATCCTCCTTTTGAAGAGAGAATACTCAGTCCCAGTTATCACAAGTTGGTAGAATGGCAGGCTCACTTTAACAATGAATATAATTGTGTCCTGGATGTGAGATTGGCCTGCCTGGTGTCAGTGTGCTACTATAAAAGTGGCAAGGGGTAGAGATGCTGAAAAGATATTATTTCAAGACAGCAATAAAGTGATTGCAAAAGTGGAAAGAACTATTAAGTGTGTTTACTTAAAGGTGTAGAAGTCCAGGCATCTTATGGTCTCCATGGTTGCTTACCTAGTATTGTTCCTGTGTACCAACTGAAAATCGCTGGGCTGAGATTGACATGCAAGGAATCTTAGGAAGCCAGTGGTTATAGCTTTACTTTCCACTGCTACAGTATAACCTTATTTTTCTGTGGTGGGCATTTGTCACAGCTCAAGAGAGCCATATATTCTTAAAGCCAATCACCTCATATACATTGTTGTTAAAATAAGGTTTGTAATGTCATCCCAGGCACTTTTCATCATCCCTGACACTTTTCATAATATTATTTTAAACCAGCCAACATAAAGCTATCAAAACTTAGCATTCAGAGCACAGATTTTCAATGTATCTAACAGACAACCATTAACTAAATCAAAATGTGTCCAACTTGCATCCAAAATGCGATTTGTGAAAATAAATGCAAAACAACAATCTTATATAAAACTGGGCAATGGCATATCACAGTTAGATACAAAGGCCCCTAAGATGACAACTGTAGAAATGTTCATTCCAAAATTCCATTCAGTTAAAGGGCACAGTCTTGTACAACAATCATTCAGTTAAAATCGGCAATGCATTTTTAAACATTATTTTCAAAAAAACAGCCTCAACACCACAAAAACTTAACATCTCGAGTTCAGATTTTCAAAATGCGGTCCATGGATCACCATCACCTGAACTATAATACAGAATTTGCACAAATAAAATCCAAAAGAAAATCTATAAAAATGACCACAAAAAAATATTTACAAATGAAATTGTGCACCACTATGCAACAGTTTGAGAGAAGGAGCCCTAAGTCAAAATACTGCATACAAAAATTCTACAAAGCTGAAAAGTTATAACCATGCAGAACATTCACAGTTAAGCTAGACACTGATAAAACATGGAAAAAGTGTGTTTTTAACATTAATTTCAAAAGAGACACTTCCATCTGTTCAGGTGACCCTATTCATGGTATCCTCCCAACCCTGCTGACCATAACAACATCATACAATATCCAAAAAAGCCATAAATAGTGAAACAAAATTATAACAGTGCAACCTTTGAATGTTATCTGAATCGCCATAAAAAGTAATGAATATTTCCCATTTTCCATCACTCTGGGTACAAGTACAATAACATACCACAAGGGATAATTCTCTACATCACATGACCAACACATGTCAACAGATAAAGTAGATGTACACATAGCCAGCCTTAGGCATAGGCCAACTAGGCAGCCACCTAGGGTGCCGCTCGAGCAGGAGTGCTTTTCTAGTAATCTGGATGGTGTAGGTAAACCAGGATATGGGCACCGAGTGGTGTTGGGGGGGGCGCTGTGGAGACCTTTTGCCTAGGGCACCAGTTGACCAAAGGCCTTTGGCAGTTGGGTACAGCCTGCTTCCCTGCCACCTATTTTGAATACGTAAACAATCTAGGTCTTGTGCCGCAAGATTATGTCAGCCATTTCTTCAAAAAAGTTTAGAAAACAATTGAAAAGTTATGGTTTCACCATTTGATAGTAAAATAGGTTTCCTATCACATACTCAAATCTACTCCATTTGAATGTTAAGATGTACGAATCGCATGTTCAGAAATCTCAACACTGAACACAAAAAATGTCGAAGGCAGTATTTTAGTAAAGTTGAAATTTCAAAAATGTTGACTTTACTGCAATGCTGCACTTCCACTCAACATTAGCAAACACCCACACACACCACTACGTATATATACAAACTCTGAGATCCCACTACAGAGAGGGAAAGGGTACATTTCCCGATCCCCACTATAGTGCGATCTGCACCACAATATTGAACCTTACAACAGCAAATGCTCGCTATTGTAAGGTTCGACATTGTGGCATTCGTAATTTCAGTTCGGCAAAAGGCAGTTTTGCACAAATGTCAATCGCATGAACTGCGATCGACAAAGTGATTCTAAGCCAGCAAAATAATGTCCCTGCTCAAGAACAAAGGAAGTACGTTTCTTTTGATTACAAAAAAAAAATCTTTCTGTGACAGGAAAACTCACATTTCCACATCTGTCCTTCAACTTCCTCCTTTTCTTTTATCTAGAGTTATTATTTCATTCCCCAAATCACAGCCCTAACACACAGTTTGGGAAAGCTGATTAAATAATTCCACCTATGATCCTTCAGTCTGAACGCACTAAAATCGACAGAACTTAATAATATTTATCTTCAGCTGTAACCTATGAAAAAATTCTGATATGGCCATCACAGAAAACAACATACCATTGAGGTAACTCAGTTCTTTTGACAGTAAGCCTCTCATAATCACAACAGCTATAGTAACACACAACACTAAAAGAAATGGACTAGCAAGGCACCCATGTTTCATCCCTTTTTAATATGTATAGCTAAGGAGATCTGTATAGATAAGGATGTATAGATAAGGAGAGTTAAAGATGTTAAGATTTGCACTGGGTGTGACTAGGCTGGATAGGATTAGGAATCAGTATATTAGAGGGTCAGCTCATGTTGGACAGTTTGGAGACAAAGCAAGAGAGACGAGATTGCGTTGGTTTGGACATGTGCTGAGGAGGGATGCTGGGTATATTGGGAAAAAGATGCTAAGGATGGAGCTGCCAGGTAAGAGGAGAAGAGGAAGGCCTAAGATAAGGTTTATGGACGTGGTGAGAGAGGACATACAGGCGGTTGGTGTGACAGAGCAAGATGCAGAGGATAGGAAGAAACGGAAAGAGGTGATCCGCTGTGGCGACCCCTAATGGGAAAAGCCGAAAGAGAATGATGATAGCTAAGGAGATCTGTCTCTGTATCACCACCTAAAATAACATAGTGATCATACATCCTTTCAAAAGGAAGACTCTTAATAACCTTGGAAATATCTTAAGCCATAACCATTTTTGTATAAATTATGTGAAATGCTTCTTTTCAATGAAGTAAAGCTGTAAGTGTTGCACTGAGTGTCAAATTATCTGATATAAACTGCAAAGTCTGTAATCACTGTCTGCACCTTCTGTGGCCAACACTATTATTTATTTATTTATTGACATTTGTTAACCAGGTTGGTCCAGCTGGGTTTGTGGCCCATTTTCAGTGAAGACCAGAGGAGAAAAGCTCCCAAAAACAATACAGTTTACAGAGAATCAAACGTTTGAGTCAAAATATGGTCAAAATCAGTTATATTTACAAAAAGAGTTAAGTGCAACAGTATTGATTGTAGAATTTAATAAGTACCCACAACAGTGGAGTATTTAGCTGAATGTGGAGGGACTGAAAATGTATACTACAGTAGGGTTGTGGGGGGCTTAAGTAGGGGCTTGACAAGGACATATTTTGGAATTGAGCAGATGAAGTTTGAGTTTTTCTTTAAAGTGGGATGGGTGAATGATGAAACAAATGTCTCTTGGGAGTTTGTTCCAGGCTTGGGCAATGGAGTGTTTATACAGGAGTTTGCCAGATATTTTTGGGGTTGGTAGATTTGTAGTAGTTGCTGATTAGAGGTACGGAAAGTCCATGGAGGAGTGTAGATAGAGATGAAGGAAGAGAGAGCCGGGAGGATGAAGGTTTGTAAAGAATAAAGTGTAACATATAAAGTTGTGACAGCAGTAGAAGATGGGGGAATTCTAACCAGTGGAGAGTATCTGGGGCAAGGCAGTGATGTGTATTGTATGGAGAGTTTGTAATAAATCTAGCTATCTTGTGGTAAGTTTGTTAGAGTTTGTTTAAAGTAGTAGTTTGGATGTTGGTGAGTACTGGGGCAGCATATAGAAGGGAGGGGAGGAGAAGAGCTTGAGCAAGGGAGAGTGTAGCATTTGTAGTTAGAAATTTTTTGTTGAGATACAGTAAACCAAGTTTCTGGTGAGTCTTTTATACTTTGGAGGATGTGCAAGTTGAATTTGAGTTCATCATCTATAATGACCCCAAGGAGTTTAGTGTAAGCTTCAGGTTGGATAGCAGTGTTATTATAGGAAGTAATAGTAAAGGTGGATTGGAGGTAAGAGAGAGATTGGGGGAAAAATAATAAAGAGTTTGGTCTTTTTAGGGTTGAGAATGAGTAGATGCCTAGCCAACCACTGTTCAGTGGATAGGAAGGCCTGTTGAGTAAGAGTGTGGAGATAGGAGATATTGTTTGACATGGAGATGAGAGTCGAGTTGTCTGCATATTGGATGAGGGAGGATTGTTTACAAGAAGTATTGAGCTCATTGGTAAAGACATTAAATTGGAGGGGACCCAGGATGGAACCTTGTGGTATCCCGGTTGGGACAGGTATGTATGGAGAAGTGGAAGACAGCTATTTAACAGATTGCTGCCTGCAAGATAAGTAACTGGAGAACCAGGCAAGGAAGGAAGAAGATAGGTTGAGATCTGCAAGTTTAGATAGCAGTAGGGGATGGGATACTGTATCAAAGGCTTTGGAAAGGTCAAGCAAGAGACATGATATGAGTTTGTTATTGTCAAGGGCTTCGGCAATGGTATGTGTAAAGGATAAGAGGGCAGCAGATGTGCTGTGGTTGGGACAGAAACCATGCTGAGTGGGAGGTAAGGAGGTTATGCTGGAGGAGGTAGTTGAGTAGTTGTGCGTGAATACATTTTTTGAGAATATTAGAAAGGGGATATAGAATAGCTATAGGTCGGTAATTAGATGGATATGTAGAGTTTCCACCTTTATGCAGGGGAATAGTGAAAAAGGATTTCTATAGGGTTGGGATGGTGGATTCCTGAATAGATCTATTGATTAGTATAGATACTGGATAGGCAATGGATTCAGCAGCAAGTTTGAGGAAGGTAGGTGGTAGATTGTCAGTGAAGGGAGAGCAGGATTTAAGTTTGTGAAGAAGAGATCTGATGTAGGAAGTAGGAACCAGATGTAAAGAGAATAGTTTGTTAGAAGGATTGGGACGGGTAGGCAGAGAAGTTGTGTTACAGTTGGAAGGTATGAGTGTTTGAATGTTTTCAATAAAATGTCTATTGAGAAGAGCAGCAGTTTCCAGAGGAGATGTATTTGGGTAGGGGCAGGGAGGTTAGGGGCAGCCTGGGGAGAGAATTTTGTTATAGTATACCAGAACTTGTGAGACTTAGGTTTGTTATTGAATTGGGCAGAGTTATAAAAGGACTTTTTATCATTATAGCAAGACGTTGTCCCGTTCGATTCTCAGCATCTTCTGTGTGGAGGCATACGTGAATGGGGCGTGCCTTCGTTGAAGGTTGTGCATCAGGGCTGGTAACCCGGTATGTAAAAATCCACTGCCAATCATTAGCAGACCGGAGTTCCGCTGTGATGACCCCTAACCGGGAAAAGCCAAAAGACACAAACAAACAAACAATCTTAATGAAAATTACTTAGGACTGAAACCAGTTTTACAGCAACTAACAATTCTTTTCGTTAACAGTTTACAACTCATACCCAATATGACTACACTTTTCAAATTACCCAATCATGTTCTGTTATCTTTCTGTCACATTTCTTGCAAGTAAAAGACATCATTCATTTCTTCTAGTCAGGATACATCTCACCCCTTGAAGCCGTAGCCAACTGTACAAACCTAGAATACTATCAGACATAACTGGTAGCTATGATTTAAAAAAACATAAGAGGACCACATTCATCACAGTATGCTAATTGAGAAATGCTGTTTATGAAACAGATAACAAAACACATTTTAATGCAATTCTGTTGAATAACTGAACATAATCAGTGACAAGCTTTAGAAAGCATTTATCAGTTTCTCATTAATAAATCTTTTGTGAAAACAGCACAAATGTTATTGTGAAATCCTAATGACCCATGCCTTGTCATGCATTATTAATTTAACAATATACTTTAGGATACAGAGAAAACAGAATTACAATGCCCCTATCCATTTTTAAAAGACAGGCAACAGAAAGTGCAAACACTGGGGCAGTGCTCAGAACGGAGGAGATCAACCTGTGGTGAATGGCCGGGCTTAGGCCTCTGTCCAGTTTTATTTCATTTTCTATTTCCTATTGTCCTATTAAGTGAACAGTTGGTTTATCTGTGCATGACAAATGAATATAAAACTGGAATTTATTTTATTTCTGATAATGACAATATGCATTAAGCAACATTTAAGAGATATATAAGTGGGCACATAAATACAATTTATGTTTTAGTTCACACAAATAATATGTTGTGGTCTTTAGCAGGGCTGTAATTTCCATTTGTATCCTATTAAACAACTGTTGACTTAGCACAGTGAAAGACAGTGTGATTATTGGCAACAGGTTTTTAAAACACGTCATCTTCAAAACACACTGAGCATGATGTTGGGTCTAATTTTTAAGGCTACTAGTTCAACTTACTCAGTTGTCTTAGCTGAACTTTGCATGTCATTACTCAGGCCCATTATGGAATACAATTGTAACTTTTGTTTGTACACCCTGTGATAAACCGAGATGATGCCAGCCCAGCTAGCTGGAATTTTGTAAATAATTATATGTCGCTTGAAAATATTAATATGATTTATACAGAAATGTGACACTGCCAGCCCAGCTAGATAGGATTTTGTAAATAATTTGATGTCATTTGTGAATAGTAATATGATTTGTATTCTTGCCTTAAAAATGTAAGAAAACTATATGTTCTGTAGTATTCTTCAAGACTGTAACCACAATGCACCCTGCTGGAAAAGAGCAGAAATGTGTATAAACTATATGTCAATGCAAATGTACGGTTTCATAGTAGAAATCGGGACATACAGAGTTAACTTGTAAAAAACGGATAAGTAAAGAGTTATAAAGTTAGTTTATCCCAGCTAATAGACAGGATATCTAGGCTAGGGGCTTCTTTCTATTGTCTGGAAACAGAGGTAATTATAGGTTTCCAAGGTAATTGTTTTACGACTTTCTGTTTCAGGCAAGCTTCTAAGAGAGAATTGTCAGCTTCTGAGAGATAAGTATTTTTAACAGAGACATGTTAAAATTTAAGTTCCTGCTAGCCTGGGAACTAGGCAGAGGTAAGTAGAATGATGTAATCTGAGATGATTCAGCAGTAATGTGTATTATCAATTTAAGAACTATCTCAGAGAAAAAGTCAGGGCATTCTATATTTTTCTCTGAACCTGTAAACATCTCACCAGCACTTGCCTTCCCTGTAAGTATGTTATTTAGAAAATGGTTTCTCTTAAAGATAGACAGGAATATAGCAAGATTAGTGTAGATGTTTGCTATATTTATGTGAGACTGTCCTGCAATGTTGTTTTAAAGTATTTCCTATGACTGTGAACTCTACTGTCACGGTGTTGAGTTAATGAGTATTATCTTGTGCTTTTATTACTTATTATTAAATTTAAACATTTTAATTGTGGTTTGTTTAATTTAGAGATATTTAAGCTCTTAGAGTACTTGCATATGTATATGATGATATTGTACAGGCCACTCTAGAATAGCCTTAAATGTTTAGTCACACTTACCAGTTGGATAATAGTAACATTGCACAGGGGAATTGGTCACCCTTTGGGAAAGGTCTTAAATAGCTGATAAGTAAGTAGTGGTTGGTGGCAGTAATTACTACCTTTTAGTCTGGGTAGAAGGAAGGCATTGCTAGAGAAACTGTGCCAGCCTTCCCCAGGAGTGTCTGTGTGTTTGTATATAAATCAAATCTCAAAGTGTGGGTGTATCAGCTACTTGGCAGGGGCACAAAGCACTGGTTGGACAGAGAGGGTGCTGGACATTTTGGCTTAATCACTTGGCTGAGATCTTAAACCTATAGCTGTGCCAGTGGGGAGTCTTATTGGTGATCTTTAGAGAAAGAGATAAACCAGCCCCAGACTGACTGTGAGCTCTGTGTGCTCTTAAGGGAAATTGTACTTTACTGTGTGTACTTGTTATCCTCCCAATGTGCATGTACCTCACTGGTGTTAGTGGTGAGGATTGAGGCTACTTGATGGAAGACCAAGTAAATTTTCAATGCAAAGGAAAAAGCACAAACAGGGTAAGGTACCACCTCAAAACGAAATAACAAAGTCCAGTAAAAAGAGGTAGATACTCCAAGACAATCGAAGTCAACCAGGAACTCGAACCAAGAAATAAAACAATAAATCCTTTATTACTGAAAAACAGCGCTTACTGTTTTTCAGTAATAAAGGATTTATTGTTTTATTTCTTGGTTCAAGTTCCTGGTTGACTTCGATTGTCTTGGAGTATCTACCTCTTTTTACTGGACTTTGAAATTTTCAATGCAGACAGCAAATTGGCGCCAGTGGCTGGTGTACTGGAAGGAGTAAACTGGAAGGAAGAAGGGCTCTTGCAATGAAGAAGTATCCTGGAAAGGCACCTGAAGGGAGTAGAACAGATATTTCTTAGGGCAATTTAACTGGTAAAAGCTGGCTAAAGGCATTTGAGAAAAGCAGGAAGAAAGCACTGCAAACAACAAAGTGATAAGTGATGACAGCAAAGTGTCTTCTGAAAAAAAGATAAATGAAAGCATACAAATAGGTAGTTCTGGAGATGTGACAGTTTATTTTAAAGCAAGGTGGAGATATTAAAGTTACTTATATGGATAAAGTAATTAATATTGAATTATCCAGCTTTCACTTTTGTCTGAGGGAGATAAAGAACTGTTGTAATTCTATGATTTATTATAAGGCATTATAAAAGTGTCTTAAGCAGGATGAAATGTTAATTTGCTCAAAGAAAGCACTGCACAACTGATAACAAGAGACAGATTGTTATAAAATACGATCAGTATAAAGTGAAAGGTCTAAAGTGCAGAGTTAATGTAAGAGTGTGATGCATTGTAAACAGATTTAAATATGTTAGCAATAAATCTGTAATTAAA
The DNA here is from genome assembly GCF_019279795.1 of Protopterus annectens. NCBI lineage: Eukaryota > Metazoa > Chordata > Ceratodontiformes > Protopteridae > Protopterus > Protopterus annectens. The sequence continues at coordinate 1,556,321,158 of NC_056744.1, forward strand.
AATTAACTGTATCAAGAAGCCTGTGTTTCTTAATGTCTCTGACCTAGAATACAGGTTACACTGACCTTCTGTTCTTCCTCTAGGATGGGGAACACACTGAATTCAAGGATACAATCCCCTCAGCAAATCACAGCAGGAGTCCCACAGTGCTCCACACCTGCCCTCATCCTCTTCCAGATTTTCATTAACTCTCTGCCATACAATCTGGAAACTTCCAACATCACTGTGTATACATATGATATGAGTCTGTCTTATACAGATCTGAATGCAGTTGTAGCCCTCTGCTTTCAAAACTGCAAAATGCTCTCCACTATCTACAAAGTGGGCTTCTAATTACAAATTACAAAAAACAAAAGTCGTGTTCTTTGATTCCTCTCAGAAGTTGGCCAATCTGCCCCAACTACACACCTCTCCTGTCTACCGCACACACCCCACTGAATGAGTCCTCTCATTTAGATGCCTAGGACTAACTCTTAAGGAGGTATTAACTTAATTCTACAACTTAATAGCATAAAAACAAATTCAGTCACACCCTTTTTGGTTGCCATCAGATCTCACACCAGCTCACCTTTGTTGGGAGAAAGGCTATCTGTAAAAATGACCTACAGCCACAACTTGAGTATGTTGTTTACTTGTATATGTTTCAGAAAAAAAATGCAAAATACTCCAAACCCTCTCCAACAAAATGTGTCAATTCATGCTACTGACTCCAAAACATGAATATCATTGTGACACACTCAGGTGTGCTGACTGGCTCTCTATCAAAAAATGAGCCAAAGTTTTACTCCTTAGCCTAATCTACAAAATCTTATTCAGTGAATCCAACACCCTTCTTGGGCACATGATGAAAAGCAGAGAAACTCCTGACCAGGTACAGTCTCAATCCAACAATGTCCATATACTTAGCAGATCTAAAGCCTCTCTCATTAACTAAGCATGTCTTTGCCAAACTAGAAGTCAAACTCTGGGCTTTTCTCTCCACAGAGCTTCATCAAATCACAGTCTTTGCCTCCTTCAAAAATGAATTATTCTCCTACCTATAGGAAAAAGCTCATGCAGATGCTTTATCCATCCTCCCATAACACAGACCTCAAACTCATAACCTTCATCTTGCTCAGTTCATGTAGTCTGCATAAGTCCTCACATTGGTATATATTCAAATGACATGAACATCTGCTCACTTATTTTTTTTTTTTAGGTTCATAGGTTCATTGGTGTTTACTAGGCTAATGACCACAAGGGCCTTTTTAAGCCTAGCCATGCATCCCAAATCTCTGACAAGTTCTGATATCCTTGATAAGTGTAAGCAGGAGTTTGGAAGATGAACCAATTAAAGACACAGGTGCCAAACCATGGATGAATTTCTGGTTTCCCATCCAATTGTCCAAGTTGCACTTTAATTGGGTTAGGGAGAAACTCTGCTTCACATGGATGGGGAGCCTATTCCATAGATGCAGTAGTCTCTGGGATACATACCTATCTCTCCAGCAGGACCTATTTATATCACAGGCAAGGTTTAAGACTTTAGCATGGGTAATTCTGGTGCTGTTTGTTTAGTGAATATGCAGGAGGTCCATCAGAGTGGGGTCTGACAATGTCCTGTATGTCATGCATAGATCTCCCCTCAAAAGCCTGTATGAGACAGAATACAAGGATAGAGTCTTGAGGCAGTCTGCATAGGACATTTTATTTACACTCTTGTATTCTTTTAGTGAGGAATCTCTGTGGATGTTCCATTTGTCAGATATGCCTGGTTATGAGGGTGGCCTAATGGTTAAGGTGTTTGCCTTGCAAACACAAGGTGCAGCGGTTGAGTCTCACAAGGGATAATTGGCTAAGTTTAAAATGGCTCGCAAGAGCAGTTAGCTTAGTTCTAATCTATGAACCTATGAAACTATGTACATACCAAAGGGGGCGCTGTACTCAATGATAGGTCTGATGAATGCCGAATACAGTGGAACAATGACCTCCTTGGACTTAGATGCCATACCTTTGCTTATAAGTTGCTCAATATGGAATGATTTCCTTACCACTGTAGACATGTAATGATCAAAGGCTAGATTACTCTCTATGTGTGTCCCTAAGTCCCTGACTACTGGGTCAAATCTATGGACTGTGTTGTCAATATGATAGTTACCAGGGATGGATGATTTCCCAAAGGATATTATTATGCATTTCCTAGCATTTAGTTTTAGTCCATGGCTCTGACACCAGTTGTTTGTCTGTGTCAGCCCCTACTGGAGAACATGTGTTTCAATGTGAGATTCAATGACAGCTCCTAATTTGCAATCATCTGCAAATTTAGTCAGCCAGAGACCACTGACATTGACCTTGACTTCTGAGAAGTAAATGCCAAAAAGGGGCGGTCCAAGAACTGATCCCTGAGGGACTCCACTTGTGACTGGCCTCTTTGTAGAGGTGGACTCCTCAATTCTAATGTCCTGGGTCTTGTTTGTGAGCCAGTTGGCTACCCACCAGAAGACATATGTTTGTACCTAACCTCTTGAGTTAGTCAACAATGCCTGAGTGGGGTATTGTGACAAATGCCATGGCCAGGTCAAGGTACGCAGTGTGAACAATTTTGCCCCCATCCACTGCTTTGGTGACCTTCTCAAAGAAGTCCACCAGGTTGAGTAGGCATGATCTGCCCTTGACGAAACCAAACTGGGTTGGGGCCAGTGTCTGGTGGTTTACTATATCTCTACTGATCATCTCCATGTTAATTCCTTCCATGGCTTTACATATAAGATTAGTGAGACTTATGGGTCTGTAGTTTCCATGGTCAGTAGATGGCCCACCTTTGTGCAGAGGGATAGCTGTTGCCTTTCTCCGTTCATTAGGCATGAAACCTGTTGAGATGCTACAGTTGTATAGTAATTTCAGAGGCCCTGATAGGTCATGCTTCATGCTATTTAGAAGGCATCCTGGGATATTGTATGGGCCCACTGATGCAGTGTTCTTGGTCTTAGAGACAGCATTAAGGACCTGTTCCACAGTTATAGTAGGGGGAGTTATATTTGATGATATTTCCTGAGGGAAGGTTGAGGGGGAGAAAGGGGCAAAGTTGGAACTGAATTTATCAGCCAGTAGGTTTGCTATGTCTTCTGGCTTATTTGTCTTTCCACTTCTCTTCACTTTTCCTCTTTTGTTGTTCCGACATTTTACACTGCCTTAACAACTCCCATTCCAATGACTACAGATGCAGAACATGTAACTGCTGCAACCCATATCAACTACATTACCAGTACTAATTTGTCCTACATGCATTTCTTCTTATCTTCTTATGCATTCACCTCTCGCAGATGTGTTATTATGTAATACTTCATGCATGACATTTACCTGAAACAAGCTTGTACAACAATATGCTAATGCTTGGTTCAATATTTAGCTATAAGCCCATTATACAACCTCTTGCATACGATTGTGCTACTGCTGTTCTTAATTGTACCTGTAACTCCCAGGCTGTGGCTAATATGGGTCCTTTGTGGATCAGTTCACTGATTTAGTCAACAAATTGAATGAAAAAACAAGTGATCAAGCAGAAATATAATTTGTAAATGGAGAAGGCAAACAGAAGAGTTATTGGAATAGGATGCATGCATAACAGATACCACAAAAGAAACAGAATGTTTAAATTCTGAAGCCACACTCCTGGGGTACTATAACCAGAAATGAGTGGGTCACATGAAGGCATATGAAGTGGAGGTCAGTCGGCATTAAAAAAATACTGCTAGAATTAAATAAAGGCTTTCAAGATGTAAACGATGGATGTAAGGCACATGATGTGATACAATTCTTAAGTAAAGGTAATGATTAAGGTAAACAAGGAAAATATTATGCACAAAAATGATCTATAGGACAAAAGGGCATTACACAAATACCTGACAAGTTATTCTGTTGAAGAAATGTGAGGAAATATTTTTTTTCATACGAAAGGTGCTCGATTCATAGAATATCCAACACAAGTATTGGCATGGCAACAGCAGCAGCAACTTTATAACTGACAAGATAATTGTAATAATATCATAGTGCAAAGGGAAAGAAGTAGCGGATATTTTGAGATATTGAGGCAATTAGTAAGGCAGCTGGCAGGAAGCAGTGTCCCCCAAGTAATTATTAGTGCTAATAATATATTGTGCTTCAGTGTCACCATGCTGCCATGTATAACTCTTCACCTGCAAGCTTTATCTTAAACTTTGCTTTGTGTTGCTATACTAAAGACTCCTGGCATGTTTGCTGAGAGAGTATTTTACAGGGTAACATGGCTGAGCTGAGGTCTCCAGACTGTCTAAATAACAGCATATAGTAGAGTTTGGTGAGTATTACCTCCAAAGAAACCCAAACAAAGAACAATATCGCTGCTCAACATACCTCTCAATCTTTTAGCACAAGAAATACAGACAAAGCCTAAAAGAATGGGGGACAAAGGCCCCATAACAGGAACATGTTTTAAATATTGCTCTTAGAAAGTTCCTGGAATAACAGGAGTTGTGCTAGCATGCATTTCTGAGGGATACAAAGTCTGAAATTCAAATGTGTTTCATCATTTACTGAATTCAGACTTTGTGGTTTGCCAGAAAATAATACATTTTATGAGAAACAGACCATAAAGCTGAGGCAAAAATCAAGACATTTTTGTTAAAATCTAAACAGCTGAGAGGTATGCTGCTCAATCACATTGGTCTGTCTCAAAGGATGCTCTCCATTCATGAGGGATTTATGGTGAAGTAAAGAAAAAACACTCCAGTTCATGTATCTAATATAAATTACCATAATAGTATCTTTTGCTATTACTACAGCTTTAAATGAAATAATTCCAGTGGTGCTAAATTAGGCTCAAATTCATTATCACAGGGGTTCAGGTACAAATACAATGTTTCGGTAAAGATATCAGTGAACGTGTACAGATGTGACATGTTAGTTGCATCATAAAAAGACACCTGTCCTCCCTCATAATCCAGATACACCCCAACTTTCTGAGGTTTTCTTGTCAGATTAAGAACCTGAGGGGTTGAAGTCATTGCCTTTAATATGTCATACTCCATGAGGTATAAACTCCAGAAGCCTTTTTCTGGTTTCTTCTCTGTGTTACTATTCCTTTTTACAGATTCTTTGATGACACCTATGTTCCATTCATTCTTGTTCTCCACAATTACTTCCCAATAATGTCTTCCAGCCATGACTCCATCAAATCCAAGGACAGCAAACTGACCAGTGAACCTCTTGGGATTATCGTAATACTGCTGAGATGTGGGTCTGTAAGTCACGCTTCTCAGATCATCAGACAGAACAAGATGACTATTTGCAGTTTCAGGGTCCAGTAATAGAGGAGATGGGACTGCAAACAAGAAAATAAAAAAAATATACATTTCCAGCACCTTGAAATACAGTACAGCCAGTTGTACACATTTTATATAACACAGAAATTCTATGTCATTTAGGAAATAGTGGCCTAATAGTGCTTATCCCTTTCCATAACATTGAACAGAATGATGCATTTTAATGGCAATTAAGAAATGCCTGGCTCACCTAGTCTGCTCACTTCATTACCTACAACTACCCTGTTTTATAGGAATGTCTTTTTTTTTTTCAAAATGATGTTCAGCCCCTCCTGAAATTAACACTTCTACTGAAAATTATAAGTGAATAGTACCCACATTTAAAAAGATTCCCCTAATTTGGGTCCTTTTTCCTTAATTATTTTTTGCTTTGTTCCTAATTCCTAGACATAAATGTTAACAGCCATTTCCTGGAATCTGTCACTGTTCTAACTATACTACTTATTCAAGTAGCTGCTTGAATAATCCCTTAGTCACCCACCACCCTTTCTGTAAAATAATACTTCCACTGGTCTTTCTTAAAATGTCATACTTATGTCATCATTCTGAGTCTTTTTGTTTTCATTCAGTTTTTTTTTTGAAAGATGGTGGTTATTGAAGCTCTCTTGATATCTTTAAGCTTATATGTTCTGTGATGTTCCTTCTCTACCTTTTTTTGGCAGAACCCTAATGTTGACTTCCTTTACTCACTTTTGGTGTAGGCTATGGGCCATTTTGTTGATCTAATCTGGAGCACCTTTACATGGTTTATTTCTTTAGAAAATGAGGCTTCCAGAAGTGCGTGTGTGAGTGTGTGTGTGTGCATGTGTGCGTGTGTGCGTGCGTGTGTGCGTGTGTGTGTGTGTGTGTGTGTGTGTGTGTGTGTGTGTGTGTGTGTGTGTGTGTGTGTGTGTGTGTGTGTCTTGTGTGTGTGTTTGTGTGTAGGTGGAGAATGCTTCAGGAATGTATACACTTCCTATTGACTGTTCGTACTTGGGGAAGGTGTGTCTTTTTTGTACTGTTGCTAATCTAAGACTTACAAAGACTATATAAATAACTACATTTTCTTTTCCTGTCTAATTTTCTGAATACCTGCCAATTTATATTCAGGACAATGAAGCCTTACCACTTATCCATATTTGTCAATATATTTGTGCATTTGTAGAGTTATTTCCTTTGTGCCGCTAATCCAGAGGATTCCATTCTACTGCTTGTCCTTAAAGTGGAACATATAAATCAAAACCACAGTTTCAGTGCATGTGCTAGAGGGCAGAAAGGTTGCAATACATTAATGTGCCATCAAACATCATTGGTATATACAGACATAAACTTTCTTCTGGTGTGTTGTATGCATGCTGTGTATAAAACAGAGGAATTTATCTCTAAAAGTACTCATTAATATGGCACATATGAGTGGTGATAGCACTGTATGTGTCTGAGAACAATAAGTTGATATACATTACTGTGACCATATGTGTTTACTCTCTCTACTTCATCAGAATCAGACATCTGTGGTACCCATGTAAAAAGTGGGTATGAGGTAGTCTGTGGATGTAAGTGACTGAGCCCTGCTATCATTTGCTCACAGTTTATTTATTTTTATTTATTCCAGTTGTTGACCGGGGTAGTTCACTGGGCTCAAGAGCCCGTTTTCAGTGGAGGCCCAGGGAGAAAAGCTCCACAGAACAATGTTACAATTCAAATAGTGACACTACAATAAAGTACAAGTAAAATAAAATAAAATACATAAACAAGATGTAAGCAAAAATTATTTGTTTTACAGACAAAAATTGAGTGGAAGTTCTACAGACAGCTGGTAAAAGCTTTCAGTATTTATGTAGTTAATAATTAAGGAAATAGGATGGTTAAATGTAGAATTGTCCTGGAGGAAGAGAGACATATAGCAAAGGAGGATGCAAATAAGTTGGTTACATTAATGAAGAAGGATAGGGGAAAATTAGTAAGGTATGCAAGTTTAGCCAGGAGAGTCGGGGGATGAGAGCTTGGGTGGTGAAGAATAAAGAGAGCAGTTACATTTTCTTTGAGTTTGCAGGTAGTAATGGGGCTGTGTTTTGAAGGAGTGTAGGTTGTCACATGTCCTTAAAGTAGAGGGTAGGGCATTCCATTTTTTAGCTAGGGAATAGGAGAGTAGAAGTTGACCAGCAGGGTGCTTGGGTTTGTGGATGGAAATAAGGTTTTGGTGGGAAGATCAGAGGGGTCTGGGGGGTGTATAAGGTTGAAGAATATTGGATAGTGCGGGGCAGCTGGTGGGTTGGAATATTAGTTTGTGGGCAGAGACTATTTGGAGGTAGAGTAGTTGATTAGGGATTTCAAGCCAATTTAGGGTTTGTAAGGAGGAGCAGTGATGGGAGAGGGAGTTAGCTTTGGTGGCAAATTTGGAGATTTTATTGTAGCAAACTTCTAGTTTGGAGGTTAGGGTGGAAGATAGATTTGTAAGCAGAGGAGCACCATATAGAAGAGATGGCAGGAGATAAGTAGTGGCCAAGGTGTGATGAGTAGAGGGTGAGAGGAATTGATTGTTTCTGTACAGTAGGCCGAGTTTTATATGGGTTTTTTTGATGTTGAGTTGGATGTGGGTGTTGAATTTTAAGTGTTCGTCAATGGTGACACCTAGGAGTTTGGCGGCGGGAACAATATCAATGGTGGAGTTGTTTAGGCTAGTAATAATAAAATAGTTTTTTTCAGTGGGGGTGGATTTGGAGTGAGAAAATAGGAGAATCTTAGTTTTGGTAGCATTAATTGCAAGGTGGTTTTGATGCATCCATTTTTCAGTGGTTGAGAAGGCGGTTTGGGTTAGAGACATGAGATCTGTAAAGTTGGAGGCATAGCAGATCAAAGTTGAGTCGTCTGCGTATTGGACGATTTTGGTATTGGGGATGGCTTTGTGGAAATCATTAATGAAGATGTTAAATAGTAGGTGGCCAAGTATGGACCCTTGGGGAACTCCTGTGGGGGTAGGGAGGAAGCTGGAGGAGGCTTGGCTTCATTTCACAGCTTGGGACCTGTCTGAAAGGTAGCTGGAAAACCAGGATAGAGTACTGGGGGAGATGTTGAGGTTTGATAGATGATTTAGAAGATGAGAGTGGGAGATAGTATCGAAAGCTTTAGATAAGTCTAATAGAATAGATGAAACAAAGTTGCCAGAGTCACGAGCTGAATTAACAGAGTGTAAGAAGGAGAGGAGGGCTGTGTTAGTATTATGCCCATGGTGGAAGCCGTGTTGGGTGGGAGAGAGCAGCTGGTGTTTGGTTAGAAATGGCATGAGCGGCAGGTGAATGCATTTTTCAAGAATTTTGGAGATTGGTGAGAGGATAGCTATGGGGTGGAAGTTGGAGAAGTTACAGTTTTTGCCACCTTTATGGAGAGGGAGAATAAAAGCAGAGCGCCAAAGTTTGGGAACATAGGACTCAAGAAGAGATCTATTTATCAGGATGCTGATAGGGAGTGCAATACTGTCAGAGGCAGTTTTTAAGAAGGAGGAGGGGATGTTGTCAGGGGCATTGGTGCAAGGTTTGAGTTTGGAGAGAAGTTTTTTTATAAGGAGGGTAGACACAGGTTTCAGTTCAAAGGTAGAGGTTGAAGGAGATGAGGCAAAGGAAGCATGGCCAGAGGGCGGTGGGGGACAGTTGTTGGGGAAGGTTTTGGTTAGCTCAGCAATGGAAGAGGTGAAGAAGGTATTAAATAGGTTGGCAATTTCTTGGTCAGATTTGCTAGTCAGGGCAGGGGTTGTTAGTGGTACCAGGCTTAAGGAGAGTGTGAATGGAATTCCAGAATTGTTTAGGGTTTTTTGCATGAGTTCTTTGTAGGTGGTTGTAGTAGGACTTTTTATCCATTATGACTTGTTTTTTGGCTAGGTTTCGTAGTTGTTTGTATTTAAGTAGGAGATCTGGTTGTTAATGTAGATAGCATTTCCAAGATTTAGCTCTTTGTTGCATTACTTTTTTGGTTTCTTTTGTTAGCCAAAGAGCAGTATTGGCTTTGACTCTTTTTGTTCATATTGGGGCTAGTGAGTTTAGGACAGAAAGGAATTTGGAGTTGAAGAAATTGACGGCTTCGTCTAGGGGTAAGGTTTTTAGTGGGTTCCAGTTGATATATTTAAGGGAGTCAGAGAAGGTGGAGGGGTTAAAGTTAGTTAAGTTTTGAGTATGTAAGAGTTTGTGTGAGAAAGAGGAAGTGGTTCTGTGGGTGAAGGTAGGTAGGTGGTCTCCTAGTGGGTTGGGAGAGACACCAGATGAAGTGGTTCTGTTAGGGTGGGACACCAGGATCCAGTCTAGGATGGAGCCTGTGAGGTTAGTTTTATTAGGTCTGGTTGTAGAGTTAATAAGTTGAGTAAAATTGAAGAGATTAATAGATAAGGTGGGATTATTGTTGCTGATATTTTGCCAGTCTATATTGACGTCTCCCATTATAAAGGTTTCATATTTAATGTTTAAGGAGGTCCAAGAGAGGATGTCTTCTAGGGTTTTGGTGTTGTTTCCAGGAGGAATATAAAGGGAGATGATGCGGATGCTTTTATGGTCATTTAATTTTAGAATGCCTGATACTAGTTCTGCGTTGGGAAGGGAGTGATGGATAAGTGATTGGAGTAGATTAATGCTACACCACCACCTCTTTTATTTTGGCGGTCACATCGGAAAGAGTGGAAACCGGGGGGGAGGAATTCAGTGTCTGTTATGTGAGGTTTTAACCATGTTTCTGAGATGGCTAGTATGTCAGCTGAGCTATGGTTGAGCCAGGCATGGAAGAGAGTAATTTTATTGGCTAAGCTTTGGGCGTTGATGGTGAGGAATTTTAGGTATTTACAGTTAGGTTTTTTATTGGAGCTAAGGTTACTTATTTGAGAACTGTTTGCTCGAGGGTTGGGATGAATATCGCCTGCTAAGCTAAGGTAGGAGAGAAGGTGGATATGTTTCGTAGGAGTGTGTTTGGTTAGGAATCGGTGTGAGGGGAGGGTTTAAGTTTGTAGTATTTGGTTTGGATTTGGAAGAGTTTTAGTGTTGAGAGCAAGGTGGGGTGTAAGGGGATTAAAGAAGGGGAGATATTGTGGAAATGGTTTGTGGGGTAGGCAGGTGGTAGTTATATTGAGAGTTTAGGTAGAGGTTGGTATAACAGGTAGTTTAATAAAGAGGGATAAGAATGAGTAGTAGGAGAGTTGTAAGGGCAGGGATAGTAGTGGGAGGAGAGAGCATTTTGGAAAGTCTTTTGATTAGAAGTAAACAATAAAATGTTTGTGTTTAGGATGATTTATAAAGGATGTTGAGTGGGGAGGAGAATTGCTTGATGAGGTATGGTTGGTGTAGGGTCAGGTGTTTTGAGACAAAGTGGGAGGAGTACTGTTGTGAGGGGATTGGGTGATGTGGGAGGGAGTATGGGTTGGCAATAAATGTAGGACCAGTGGGGGCGTGTGGGAATTGGGGGCAGGGTAGGGGAGCAGAGTGAGCCCGCAGGGTGAACGAAGCGGGATGGAGCAACAGGGTAGAAGAAACCAGCTGAAAAAGTATCAGCCACTGCAGGTTTGAGCAGAGGTAAGTAGGTAGAAGTACAGTAGATTGGGTGGAAGATAAGTAGAGTAAGAGCAGCTCTTGAAAAATATAAAGTAGGGAAGGTGGAGTAGAGTTAGGGGAAGTTTGGCTTTTGCAGTACTTAGAGGGTAAGTTGTACATAAAATTTTATGGAGCAGGAGCAGGCAAAGGGCAAAGTGGTGCTGACACCTAGTGGAGAAAGGAGAAATGACAGACAGAGAGGAAGGGATGAAAGAGAGCTGAAGGACAGGACTCTAAGAGGAAGGAAAAAAGACAGTAAAAGGAATTAAAGGGTTTATGGAAGGATAGGGGGTCACTAAGTACAAGTGAGAGGGGATTTGTTGTGGACTGTGGTAGGCTGCTGAGTCGCACACACTGAGGGACCAGTTAACAAAAATATGGAGGCTTGGATATTAGAGTTAGGTATAAGGCTACATACATTTACTGAAGAAACAGTTTACTGATTCCACACAGAGGTCCTATTTTCAGGTAGGCCCTGACCATTGGGTGGAGAAGGTCCTGGTACGTCAACTGAGCTTTTGCAGGAGGTGGTCCGTAAGTTCGGGAGGTAGAGTAGGACCTTCAAGGGTGAAGTACTGTAGAGGGAGAGGGAAAACAAAAACAATCGTAAGTATTAGGGGGAGAGAGGGAGAAGCCGAAGTGAGTAGTAGGGGGAGAAGAGGAAGAAGGGGAAAATAGGGATGAATAATAAGAGTTAGTGCAGGAGTAAAGGGATTAAGGGGAAAATGTGGAAGACAGAGAAGATTGGATCTAGAGGGAAAAAAGGTATGTTAGAGGGAGAGTTAGAGAAAAGAGAGGTAAAGATAGAAAAAAGAACCTGATATGCCACTAACATCCAGTACAAGTCAAAAAATCAAAAACAGTTATGCAGCTCAGCATGAAAAAATGCAGTAGTAATAATACAGTAACAATGTTGGGCGGACTATTACTTTTCAAGCAGAATTACAGACACCTTGTACGTCTACAGATACGCAACATAATGGCTAGGCACTTTTACTTATGAGGAGTAGTTATATATTTATGCAATCAAAGCAAGGTATAACATGCACTGAGGAAAAACAAACATTTGTTTAGGGAGTAGCAGAGGAAAAAGATAAAATTCCTAGCAGCCTGTGAGGTTTATTCTAGGAAGTACAAACATTTATTTATGGAGTTTTGGGAGGAAAACATATCCCTGGAAACCTATGCGGCTTAAGGCTTAGTGGTGGTTGACCGCCACAGAAAAGTTATCACACAACTCACAGACTCCTTTAGGTGCTTAACAGTAATTGCGAGAGGCAAACTGGAAGTGAAAATTAGTGAGTAGGAGATCCTGCAGCCACTTGCTAAAATTGCAGACTCCTTAGGCACTAACAGCGGGTTTGAAGATGGGTCGCTAGTAAGTAGATGTCTTGGGCATTAATTAAAGGGGGAACTAGTAACCACAGTGGGATGACTCAGAGTTTACTGGCAGCTACGACATAGTAGAATAAGCCAGGGGAGATAAAGAAAACGCCACCCATGTATATAAAATAAATAAACCTATCCCTGTGGATCCTGAATATAGTACAGAAAGCGGTTCAGATTACATACAAAATTAAATAAGCAAATAGTGTGCAAGCAGTGGAATCTTTATCCAGAGAATCAGAGCAGTTGCATGAATAAACACATTTAGTAAACAGCTTACGAACCGTTTTCAGAGGTCCGAGCATGTGAACAGATTAAAATGCCTTAGACCAGCATTAAGTTACAAATAGTTAGAAAGCTAATAAAGATTAATTTCTAAGGATCCGGGTATCTGTACGTAATAAACACATTAATAAGCAATATTCTGAAAGTTTCTTAAGTAATTATCAGAACGCTTGTTAGGGTAAACGCTTTAAACTTGCATTAGGCAAACTGGCAAATACAACCCGGATATTTTACAGACAACAAAATTGATATAGGCAGTGTCTTTCAACAAATAAATTAAAACATACCAAGGGGTGAGTGTAAAACAGCAGCACTACCGCGTAGGTACTAGGAAGCGAGGTGGTGTATCCTAACCAGGAGAATTCAGAAAAGAGGTGCCAAAAAGGTTGTGGCGTCTAGAAATAAACTCTGGGGAGGTGGGAAGCAGGGGGGAGGGGATAAATGAGGTAGAGGGGCGTGCTGGGAGTTTGCTAGGGGGAGGGTGGGAAGGGAAGGATTAAGGGGAGTGAAGCAACAGGGTAGAAGAGAACAGCTGAAAAAGTATCAGCCACTGCAGGTTTGAGCAGAGGTAAGTAGGTAGAAGTACAGTAGATTGGGTGGAAGATAAGTAGAGTAAGAGCAGCTCTTGAAAAATATAAAGTAGGGAAGGTGGAGTAGAGTTAGGGGAAGTTTGGCTTTTGCAGTACTTAGAGGGAAAGTTGTAGATAAAATTTTATGGAGCAGGAGCAGGCAAAGGGCAAAGTGGTGCTGACACATAGTGGAGAAAGGAGAAATGACAGGCAGAGAGGAAGGGATGAAGAGAGAGCTGAAGGACAGGACTCTAAGGGGAAGGAAAAAAGACAGTAAAAGGAATTAAAGGGGGTATGGAAGGATGGGGGGTCACTAAGTACAAGTGAGAGGGGATTTGTTGTGGACTGCGGTAGGTTGCTGAGTCGCACACACTGAGGGACCAGTTAACAAAAATATGGACGTTTGGATATTAGAGTTAGGTATAAGGCTACATACATTTACTGAAGAAACAGTTTACTGATTCCACACAGAGGTCCTATTTTCAGGTAGGCCCTGACCATTGGGTGGAGAAGGTCCTGGTATGTCAACTGAGCTTTTGCAGGAGGTGGTCCGTAAGTTCGGGAGGTAGAGCAGGGCCTTCAAGGGTGAAGTAATTTACTGAAGAAACAGTTTACTGATTCCACACAGAGGTCCTATTTTCAGGTAGGCCCTGACCATTGGGTGGAGAAGGTCCTGGTACGTCAACTGAGCTTTTGCAGGAGGTGGTCCGTAAGTTCGGGAGGTAGAGCAGGGCCTTCAAGGGTGAAGTAATTTACTGAAGAAATAGTTTACTGATTCCACACAGAGGTCCTATTTTCAGGTAGGCCCTGACCATTGGGTGGAGAAGGTCCTGGTACGTCAACTGAGCTTTTGCAGGAGGTGATCCGTAGGTTCGGGAGGTAGAGTAGTTAAAGTTAAAAAGTCATTCTCTGTTTTGACAGGGGCACCCCCTCCTAGTTCATCCCCCCATCCACCCCGCTCTCTTCAGACAACACACACCAGTCCCCCACTTTCAGCCTCATCCTCGTCCCTACTAGCACAATACAAAAACTACTCCTTCAGCTAAAACCTTGCTGCAATGCGCCAGATAATTTACCCCTATCCTTGCTTAAATTATCAGCTGACAGCATAGCCCTGCCAATCTCCATTTTAATAAACAGATCCATACAAAAATCCTATGTCCCTTCAATTTGGAAACATGCTTTCATTATTCCACTCCACAAGGGAGGCAAAAATAATGACATTACCAACTTCAGGCCTATTTCATCCTTTCTCCATGCTCAAAAATACTTGAGAAACGTATTCATGCACAACTAATGCCATACCTAACTCACAATAACTTCCTTACCCCCACCCAGCATGGTTTCTGCCCAGGCCACAGTACCATCACTGCCCTTCTCTCCTTCCTGGAATGCATTAACTATGCTTGTGACTCTGGCAAACTCATATCTACCCTTTTCCTATACCTATCCAAAGCCTTTGACACCATCTACCACCCCCTATTCCTGTCTCAGCTCTCCACTCTCAACCTATCCCCTTCTACAACATCCTGGTTCTCTAGCTACCTCTCCAAAAGGCAGAAAGCTGTAAAATGGAAATCATCAACCTCCTCTTTCCTACACACCCCCACTGGCATGCCCCAAGGCTCTGTCCTCGGCCCCTTACTCTTCAACATATTCATCAATAGCTTTCACCACTCCATCCCCGAGTCCTCCCTGATCCAGTATGCAGATGACGCAGCTATCATCTGCACTGCTGACTCCCCCTCTGACCTGCTACTAAAAACCCAGTCTGCTTTCACTAAAACAGAAACTTGGATGCAGAATAACCACCCTGCCTTAAACGCAAACAAATAAAACAAAACTAATGATTTTTACTCCCTCCAGAAACTCCTCCATTGATAATAGCTTCTTTTCTATAATTAGCCAAAATAACAACCCATTGAAGCTGTGCCACACACTAAACTGCTTGGTATTATCATTGATGAGCATCTAAAATTCGACATCCATATTCAAACAGCCATTAAAAAAAAACACAAAAAACTAGGGCTCCTATACAGACAGAATCGCTACCTGACTCCCTCCACCAGAAAGACCTTAGCCTCCTCCTACCTTCTCCCCTCTCTAATATATGGTACCTCTCTGCTCACCAACCTCCAACTCAGCTTACAATCCAAACTGGAAACTTGCTACAATAAAATCAGTAAATTCACCACCAACTCCAAAAATTCATCCCATCACTGTTTCTCCCTCCACTCTCTACAATGGCTAGAGCTACCTAACTACCTGAACATTCTTAAACTCGCCATGGCCCATAAACTCATCTTCAAGCCATCCAGCTGCCCTGCTCTCTCCACCTCCTCAACCCCCTACACCCCTACATGGGGCTTTTTTTGTAAGCAAAGAGGTGTTGCATTATTTGGGTCAACCCCCCACCCCGCCCAGTCCCACCCCCTACCCTGCCCTGTCCTGACCCCCCCAAATACTTCTTTTTTTCTGCAAATTTTCTATTCATGAAAAATACAAACTTCTCTGTTAATAATGCAACAACTGAAGTCACTTCTCACAGCAAATTATTAAGCATGATAGTGGACAGTAATCTTAAATTTTACCTGCAGTCGTGCATTATCCTTGTGCTGACGGGTCCACCTGTCCCAGACAGTTATTTTGTTTTGAAGAGCTCCTGTTATATCCTTTATTCATGGGGTTCCAAATGAAATATCTCAATATTCAATATATTACATGGTGTTCTTCTTTCTGCTTTTCCCGGTTAGGGGTCGCCACAATGGAACTCCGGTCCGCTAATGATTGGCAGTAGATTTTTACGGTGCCGAGGTGCCAGCTCGACACCCAACCTTCAATGAAGGCACGCCCATTGTACGCATGTCTTTCGAACACCACTCGACCGCAGGGAGGACATGCAGACTCCACACAGAAGGTGCTCCAGCCGAGAATTGAATTGGAGAACCT
This sequence comes from Protopterus annectens, assembly GCF_019279795.1. Taxonomy (NCBI): domain Eukaryota; kingdom Metazoa; phylum Chordata; order Ceratodontiformes; family Protopteridae; genus Protopterus; species Protopterus annectens. The sequence goes on from NC_056744.1 coordinate 1,556,337,229, forward strand.
CTTGCTGTGAGGCACAACGCTACTGCTGCACCACCGTGGCTTCGGGTTAAAATTTGAAATTGAAAAATCATCACGTGTACTGTGTTGCAAAAATCCCACAGCTGTATTTAGAAACAACTGAAATGAGGGCCTGGCCTGATGGTGAAAGCCCTGGCAAGTTTCTGGACAAAAGGTCAAGGCTTACAGGCAACGTTTATCCATAGCAGGGGTCAAGGTGACTGGTAAACAGGTTATGCTCACTAGGGAAATATGAATTAATGCAGATTCCCATCACTTCTATGAGCAACTTTACTTAGAAGTCCTTTGCTTGAGGATTGGGAGAGTAAGATGAGTGAATTCTTTAACAAAGTGAACCCTCTTCTGTCACTGGAAAAGTGGAGTAGAGCTATCTTTACAATTTCACAAGGAGAGGTGTGCAAGGTGATAGATGGTATGCCTTGTGGAGGAGCCTGTGACCTGGATGGGGTAACTGTATAAAAGTCTTGTATCAAAATTTCCATAGGTTGTTGAATATTTTTAGATCTTTCCAGACTTGCAGTAACCTTCTCTTGTATATCTCCATAATAATGGTTATTGTCACTGGTTGCAAATCATTGCCTGGTTTCTCTTATTAATGTCGAACTTTATGTATATGTTAAAGTCCTAGCACAGCAGATTAAATCTCTTCTGTCAAAATATATCTTTCCCATACAGGCCGGGTTTGTACTAATTTGGAAAATTGAGGATCTCTTAAAGACAGTGCTCCTTTACATCAAGACTTCAAGGGATAGTTGAGCCTGCTCTGGTGGTTTTAGCTGACTTTGAGAAGGGTTTCAACTTGGTTAGAGACAGTTCTTTGAAGATAGCCTCCCAATCTGTGATTATCTTGCAATGAAGCCCCCCCTCCTCAAGTATATTTTAAGTAATGGTTTGTTGTCTAGTCCCTTTAGTTTGTACAAGAGCACTTGCTAGGGTTGTCAATTTTCTCATTCTTTTTTTATAACCCCTAAATATGTTCCTTCAGTACATTTATGGGCAATCCATGTGTGGGATAGGAAGGGCTGTACTTATGAACGATTGTTTAGTCCTTACGCAGAACCCAAGAAAGGATCTCACTGACACAGCTGGATGCCTGGATTACTGCAAAGCTTTGATATCATTTCTGGGCAGTGTCTCAACAAAGCTAACACAGAGATATTTGTGGCCAACTCACAGACTGAGACTGAAGGATGAGGGTCTGGATCCCCCCCTTTACATGGTCGTGGTCTCATCCCAGATATTTAGTGTTATACTTTCATCATAATGTGAATTTTATGATAATATTGGATGCCAAGATTCACTTCTCAGGCTTTACTCTCAAGGTGCACACCTTGGCATTAGAGTAATATTTAAGAAATTGTCCCTGATTTTCAGCTTTTGTCACCTCATTACTTGTTTTCTCCAGAATTCTTGATCAAAGAAATTAAGATGCATGCCCTATTTCTCATGCTAAGAATGGGCATCCTCGAGACTTTTAGAGTACAGGAAAATGATTGCTTCTGCTGTCTGTATTCATTCTATAGTTGTTTGGGAAGTGGAGAGCAGAGGGTAGAATGAGTGTAAGGAGCGGAAAGGACACATAATTGTCAGGAAAGAGTCACAATAATTCACATTGAGACAGACATATAATTAATTGTGACTTTCAGCTTTTCCGGGTTAGGGGTCGCCACAGCAAAACTCCGGTCCGCTAATGATTGGCAGTTGATTTTTACGTACCGAGTTGCCACCCTAACGCACAACCTTCAATGAAGGTACGCCCATTCACACATGTCTCCACACAGAAGACGCTCTAACTGAGAGTCGAACTGGACAGCGTGTTACTGTGAGGCGACAACGCTACCGCAGCACCACCACCATGGAAACAGACATATAATTAATTAATGGCACAAAATACCCAAAACGAACTGATAAGCTGATGGTTAACCAGTACTCAATATCCAAACAAACTCCAAAAAATAAAAAAAGCACAGGATACACTCAGATTCTTTTATTAAATAAATAAATAAATAAATAAAATTAAATAAAATCTGGGCCAAATGGAGACACCATAGAACCACCTCTGATTTTCTTCACTTTTGCCAACTTAGAAATCTTACAAAGAAAGCTATTATCTCAGACAAAAAGAACTACTACTGTGAACTTCAGGAAACCCATTTAAATAAACCCAAACAATTCTGGTCTTCGATCAACAAACTCCTTTCACCTGGTACAGCTAAAACTCCCTCCCCAATAAATGCAGACCCAGGAACTCCTAGCCATACTGCAAACACCTTTAACACCTTTTTTATTGATACCATCCAATCACTTGCTAAACAAATGAACACCATTAACTTTTACCCTCCAGATAACCATGTTGATTCCCCCCATAACTTCACTCTTCACCCTATCTCTACCTCCTTCATCTACAAGCTTATTCTTAAACTGAAACCCTGTACCCCTCTGCTGACAAACTCCCTCTCTCTTTCTTCAAAAGGCTGCCAAGCAGATTGCATACCCTATATCGATACTCATTAACAGGACTATCCAAGAGGGAACCATACCAGATATATGGAAAATATCTCATATCATCCCATTACACAAAGGTGGTAACTCTATTGAGTATACTAACTTTAGACCTATTGCCCTTTTCTCTCCACTAGCCAAGATTATGGAGAAATGCATCCACCAACAACTGATACAATATCTCTCTGCACACAACATAATAGCCAACTGTCAACATGGTTTTAGACCCCACCATAGTACCTCCACTGCCCTCCTTTCCTTCGTTAATACTATCAACAACTATCGCAACTCAAATCTTCTCTCCTCCGCTCTATTCATTGACCTCTCTAAAGCTTTCGACATGGTGAACCACTCTTCCCTTAGAAACATCCTTAAATCCCTCTCATTTGATAACCTGGCTATTAAATGGTTTACATCTTATCTAAGCAACAGGCATCAAGCCATTCTTTGGGACAATCATATCTCTTCACTACTACCTGTTTCTATTGGAGTCCCACAGGGCTCTATTCTTGGTCCACTTCTCTTCTCCCTATACATAAACGATCTCAACACTATCATCCCACAAGCTACCTGCATCCAATATGCTGACGACTCCACAATTATTTGCTCAGCATCTACCTCCTCAGAGCTACTCACTCTAACTCAAACCACCTTCAACACTGTAGAAACTTGGTTCACTAGACGTCACCTCCTCCTCAATGCTAAAAACAAAACTTCTCCTTTTCACTCCTACCACTGAGGGTCCCCATTACACTTGAACATTTTATCCAATGATACCACTGTTATCTCTCCTGACACAGCAACTAAACTGCTAGGAATAAGCATCGATAACAATCTCTTTTGATCAACACATCAATAACATCATCAAAACTGTTAATAAAAAAATTGGATCGTTATACCGTATCAAACCTTTTCTCACACCTTCTACTAGAGCTACCATTGCCCACTCCCATCTGATTTCTACCCTCTTTTATGCCTCACCTATCTTCACTAACCTTAAGAAGGCCAACCTAAATAAACTAGCAACTTGTTACAATAGCATTGCCCGCTTTGCCACCAGCAACCCTTTCAGAACACATCACTGTCAAAACCTAAAACTCCTAGGCTGGCTTGAGCTACAAAACTGTCTTTTGATCTCCCAACTTACCATTGCTCACAAGATACTGTACCAACCCCATAATACCCCTATACTTTCTCAACTTTTAATCCCTTACAATAATCTTACCTCCCTTCGATCTTCATCTAAACTCATGACCAAATCTGTAAAGTCCCATAACTTAGCTGGTGATTCTCTGTTCACTAATACTGTAGGAAGGATATGGAATCAGCTACCTACTGATATCACTCTTATCCCCTCCTTACCACTCTTCAAACAAAAATCAAACTGTACTTCCAAAATCACTGGCTCTGCTCCTGCAGGACTCCTGACTAATCTTCTTTTTTCCCCTACACTACTACTATCTTTACACTATACTTATTTACTTTACTTATTCCTTCTTCCCATTGCCCTGCTACCCTCCTCCTATGCTCCTACCCTCTCCTCCTTTCTCTCTCCCTCCTCTCTTCCATTAAAATACTCCTTTCCACTCTACATTATTGCCTCTTTCGGTCTTCTGCCTATGTATTCCTTTCTGAGTCTCCCATTCTACTTTTTTCTCTCCAACAGATTTCAAATATATGTTGTTAATCTTGATGTTTTGTTATGTTTTACTAAATAATAATTTTTTGACTATGTTCCCTACAAATTTTATTTTTTTTTGTTTTACTAAACATATATTCTTTTTGTACTGAATTTATTTTATTATTTGTCTCCTTGTAATTTAGTATCTGTGGAGCTTTTCTCCCCGGGCCTCTACTGAAAATGGACATATATCCAGCTAGACTAGCCCGGTTAACAAATGTAAAATAAAATAACAAATGTAAAATAAATAAAAAATAAAATTATTAAAAATCGCAAGTTAAAACCTCTCTTCAGAGATAAAACTTTCACCAAAAGGCTTCCTCAGGAGAATACATCTTCGCAATTGCAGTCAACAGTTAAATAATCTTTAAAGTCACATGACACAATTTCAAACAGATTGATGTAATTCCCTTAAATAAGGTTTTAAAGTGAAACAGTCATTTAGTCCTTGTAGTAAATGGGACTTTGCATTTGGTTCAAAACTATGTTATCAAACATAAAAGGAGGGTGCATACTATTGCGATGTAAATAATTATAATGTTTCTCCTCTTTTCTATACATTTCAATGTGTATTTCACCTTCCCTATTTCTTAACAGCATAACATCCAAAATGCTATCTGCTCAGAAGAGCATTCATGCTTAAATTTTAAAAAAGGTGTGCTCTCATTAGCATACACCAAAAATCCATGAAACTCTTCTAAACTCCCTTCCCAAATAAAAAAAGGTCATCCACGAAATGCTTGTAAAACGTAATAAAATCTCTGCATTCATTTACTGTGGAGAGAACATATTGTTCCTCCCTTATATACATAACGATGTTTGCGAAAGTATTAGCTACGCTTGTTCCCATCGTTATGCCCTATTGTTGACAGTATAGTTTTGTATCAAACAAAAACACATTATTAGTTAAGACTAATCTTAACATTCACAAAGAAAATTAATTTTCTGCATCTCATAACCTGAATATTTTACTAAGAATGTCTTGGTGCTAGCTATCCCTTCATCATGTGGTTGTTGTTGTTTGTCTTTCGGCTTTTCCCGGTTAGGGGTCGCCAGAGTGGAACTCCGGTCCGCTAATGATTGGCAGTTGGTTTTTATGGTGTTAAGTTTCCAGCCCGATGCCCAACCTTCAACGAAGGCACTCCCATTCAACGCATGTCTTTCAAATGCCCACTCGACCGCGGGGAGGACATGCAGACTCCACACAGAAGGCATTCCCAACCCAAGCTGAGAATCGAACAGGAGAGCCTCTTGCTGTGAGGCAACAATGTCACCGCTGTGCCACCGTGGTGGTACAGAAGTAAAAAGTGAATCAACATCCATAGTGACAAAGTGTGACATATCATTTAAATAACCCCCTGACCAAGTATAAAACTGCTCTAAGAAGTTAGCTGTATCTTTCAAAATGGTAGGTATTTTAGCCAAAACTATTTGTAATTGCTGTTCCAAATATTTGGACATAGTTTCTGTCACCCACCCTCTTGAAGACACTATAGGCCTCATTGGGGGGGGGGGGGTCACTCACACTCTTATGTAGTTTTGGTATGCCATAGATAAATGGTTGTTTCGAATTTTCAACAAACAGATAGTTGAACAGATCATCTGTAATAAGGCCAGTGTCATGCATTTTACATAACCTGCTATTAAATTCCAAACATAAGGCATTTACTTCAGTCCTTGTAATGGTTTTATACTGATCTTCCTGCAGCATCATTTGCATTTTATTAAAATAAAATTGTTTGTTCGTTACTGCAGTCCCTCCCCCCCTTGTCTGCACCTTTAATCACTATGTCATGATTTTCAACTAATGAACGTATGGCTTGATGTTCACCTCTGGTTAAATTAAAGTATCTAGCAGCTTTGTTATTTTCAATCACTATGTCGTGATTTTCAACCAATGAACGTATGCCTTGCTGTTCACCTCTGGTTAAATTAAAGTATCTAGCAGCTTTGTTATTTTCATACAATACGTAAATATCTCGTTCAATAGCATTTTCAAACATTTGTAAAGCAACTGTGACTTGTGGAGCAAAAACACTCCTTCTCCTTAGTATAGTTTCATAATGGTTCGTATTACCAAAAAATGTTTTCAAACTCAGATTACGAACAAAATGTCTGACTTCTATTAAAGTCTCAGAAATGTCCGTTAACTGTGCAGGTACAAATGTTAAACCCTTACTTAAAACAGATAGTTCAGAGTCTGTAACTTCATAATTAGACAGGTTAAACAACAGAAAAGTCTTATTTATCTGTTGGTTTGGCTCCTGGTGTAAGGACGCTTCACCAAGTTCTCGTTCATGTAGTTCTCTATTAGACTATGCATCCAGGTCCATGGTTTTGGCATTGCGAGTGCTCGATTCACCAAAAGTGGTAAATCCACTGGGTCAAGTGCATCCATCTGGGTAAGGTCAACTCTTGCCACCTGTCCTCCTCCTGTATCGGTCTTGATGTTAGACGTTGTCGCTGTGACTGAAAGACTCCTCATATTTTTAAGAACCATATTTCTTTGCATCTCTACTGCTTGATGTTCCGCCTCAACTGCTGTTGTATCACAGATGTCAATCACAATTGCTTTGGAAAGAGGCGGTACTTCCATTTGTTGCTTAGCCCCCTCACTGGTTTGTTTCAGTTCTCGAGGCCAAATGAACACGTCCATTTTCAAAATCGCATAAATCCCTTTTTAATTTTCTTTTTTTCGTTTCAATAAGCCTTTTTTCAAAGGCACTCAGTCTATTTAAAGTATCATTCATGAGCTCTATACATTCTTCAAGTGTAACATTAGAAGTTAAGAAGTTATAAAAGTTTCTTCATTTTGTTTCATGTCTAATTCAAGTGGCTGAAAATACACATTCATAAGTTCCATATATCGAAATGAACAACTTAGGTTAATTAACTGCCACCTACATAGCAAATCTGGATACTTATCTCTATAAGATGGCATCTTTAGTATCCGGAGCCCTCTTGGCACAATATTATGTTGTAGGTAAGCCTCAAATAAGAGTCTCTGCCACTGCAGACCTTTATATGCCATGACCATATGTTCAAACTCACGTAACTTCTCTTTATAGGTTTGAAGTAATTCCATGTGTTCATTATCTCCTGAAACCGATGCTATCCTCATATTTCCGATATCCGCTACTGATAGTAGTGGATTTGTAGTTACATCAACATTCTCTCTAAGTGTTCTAAAAAACACAGCCATCTTTACACAGTGTAGTAACGCCGAAATCACCACCAAGCGTCCAACAGCTTAAGTAAAACACAAAATACCCAAAATGAACTGATAAGCTGATGGTTAACCAGTACTCAATATCCAAACAAACTCCAAAAAATAAAAAGAGCACTGGATACACTCAGATTCTTTTATTAAAAATCGCAAGTTAAACCTCTCTTCGGAGATAAAACTTTCACCATAAGGCTTCCTTGGGTGAATACATCTTAGCAATAGCAGTCAACAATTAAATAATCATTAAAGTCATGTGACACAATTTCAAATAGATTGATGTTGTTGTGTCTTTCGGCTTTTCCCGGTTAGGGGTCACCACAGCGGAATTCCGGTCCGCTAATGATTGGCAGTAGATCTTTACGTGCCGAGTTGCCGGCCCTGACGCACAACCTTCAACGAAGGTGTGCCCATTCACGCATATCTCCACACAGAAGACGCTCTAGCTGAGAATCGAACAGGACAACGTCTTACTGTGAGGCGACAATGCTATAACAGCGCCACCACCACAGTATACTTCAAACAGATTGATGTAATTCCCTTAAATAAGGCTTTAAAGTGAAACAGTCATTTAGTCCTGGTGATAAATAGGACTTCATCCGCAAGATCGATTTAATTTCCTCACTTTCTGTTAACATTTTTACATCTCCACCTCTAAGTGGTTTATAAATAACCTTCAATATCAAAAATGTAAACACATGTTGTTCACCTCTATCTAAAATGTGTTTACTTAATGCATTTGTCAATAATTTACATTTTATATTGCTAAGATGACCAGCTATATGCTCTTTGAACTTTCTATTGATCATTCCCACATAGCTTTCACATAATTCACATTTGGCCATATAAACTAAGTTACTGGTGTTGCAGTTTCCATAAGCCTGTAATATAGGCTCATTTTTTTGTAACAGGATGTATTATTGATTGCTTCGTATATAAATGTTTGCAATAAATTCAATTATTGCATTTAAAAGTACCCTGCTTACATCCACTTCCTAGAAAAAAAACTTTTTTGTTGCTCCTTGTAGCACGACTTCAACGTACCATTGCGTTTGTAACCAAAAGCTGGACCTTCTGCTAGTAAATCTTGCCCACCCTTGAACATCTCTTAGAATTTTCCAAAGCTTCATAATAATATTTTTTTATTTCTGTTGTATTCCTATTGTAAGTGAGCATACATCTTATTTTATTTGATCTAATTTGTGCTCTATCCTTCCCTTGATGACCCATACTAAAGTATGGAACTATATCTTGCTCTGACTGTTGGTGTTTAACCTCTCATAATGCTTTTTCCACTGCTCTCTCTGAGTAACCTCTCATGAGAAATTCCTGACCCATACTTATTAACTATCTGATTTATCTAGTTGTGTGTTCAACCTTACTACCCTTTGCATTTGGTTCAAAACTATGTTATCAAACATAAAAGGATAATTAATGGCACGAATGATGACAATTGCAGATGAAAAGGTAGAGATATATAATGTACAGTATGATTAGTGAATGATCTGAAATGTGAAGAGCCCCAGTCACATGGAAAATTTAAAGCAGTATGCACCCAGTACTGCTTGCTCTCACTTAATTGTTAATTACTGCAGATATCATGCTGCAGATAAGTGCTGCATAATATTGTGCTTTACAGAATTTCCAAAACTGAAGAATATCAACTGCAAATTAATAATGAGCTCTACACCCTACAAGAAAGTTATGCAGTCCCATAAAACAATCAGTCCTTATTCCTTAAGCTGATGGAGTTTTAAAGAAAATTCCAAGCTTTCTGCATATTTTCATCAAATGAAGTTTCCCTAATTTGTTCTTTGCTTTGAGTGTCAATGGCCGATCTTTGTCCTTGTAACAGCCACAAATTAAAGTATCTTGCAGGATCGAAGCATGTGGAAGGCCAACCAATCATATGAAGAGAAGTGCAGAAACAGTTCTTGTAAGTAATGAGGCTCTCATTGGACTAACAATTAGATTCATTTGCGAAAAGCCACATTCGCACTTACTTGATGAAACTGGAATATAACTAAGGGCATGCAATAGTGGCTGCAGTTTTTTGGACTGTTTTTCAATGAGGTACTGATGGAATCCATAAATTGCATCTCTTTCTGATAAATGTAGTTTTCTACAGATGCCCCTAATTTCCTTTTCACCAAAAGTTAAATAATTATGCACATACTTGGGCCATTGCTTTTGATCAAATATGCGTGCCTGTTGTGGAAATGTGGCATTGTCACAGTCAAGTAGCCTTCTAGACAGTGATTCATGAAGTTTTGTGTAAAACACAGTTGGATCAATTGGAGGATCATTTTTGCAATCCTTGCTGTGAAGCAACACGCCACTGAACTGGAGATTTTGCACAGCCATTGCAGCCATCTCTTAATAGTGACCTGGATTTGTTTGCCTTTCTTTGAAAACTTGAACGAGCATTTGTATCTGCATTTGCTTTGTACCAATCGATGTTGCGATGTTGTAATTCCAAGCTTAATTCTGACAATTCTTGAAGGGTGTCGCACATTAGGCCAAGATCTAGCACAAACTCTGTTGATGTGATTTTTCTTTGCAAACCCTCATACATACACCACTCTGTACAATCATATGATAGACATTGTTTGGCTTCCTCAAAATGTTTGACCAGAACTTCGTACTTTTCCCAAACTGCAGACATGGTACGGTAACTTGATGCCACCCATCGTGTGCTTAAAATTCTACCAATTTTTAGCATCTGAGTGTCCAGCCCTTTTGTACACATCTGTAATTATTTTTTGGTGAGGAGTGGTATAGCACATATAACTTATCAAGGAATGCCTTAAATCTGTTAATTCCCAAAACTTGTTTGATTACATCTCCAACAGAGAGTTCCAATCTGTGATTCATACAGTGCCAAAAGATAACTGAGGGAAACTTGTCTGTCATGAGCTTCTTAACACCACTTTTATATCCTAGCATAATGGCTGCACCATCACATGCAACACAAACCAAGTTAAATTCCAAGTAATTCTCTGTTAAACCATGAGATTTAAGGCACTCAAGCAAAGAATTAAAAATCCCTTCTGATGTTGTGTTTTGCAATTCAGTTAAGTCCAAAAATAAATTTACTGCTGAGTTCATTCCACTGTCAGCAAGACAGGTATGAACATAAACAATGAGCATTGATTTGTTGCTCAACAGTGTTGACTCATCAATGATTAATGATATTTTGCTACTGGATGTGACAATCTATTTTGTAAGAATTTTTCTCATTTCATTGCTTATGTGATTAATGATGTTGACGCATGCATTACTAGAATGAAGAATGCATCCCATATCAACTCCATTTAGTTGTTGTAAATCAATTTCAGACTCAAAATTATGAAAGCTTTGGTTTTCTTTCACCACTTTATAGGCAGGATGAAAAATGTTCACGGTGACAGTTTTTTCTTTTGCCTGGGCCTTCCAAACTATCTGCTTCTTCAAGAAGCTTTGTGGCAGCTTTGTGACTCACAGATTCCTTGTGGTCGAATATTTATTTTCGCAGGGATGTTAACTGCTGCTGTTGACTTTCACCAAAGGAAGTTATCAAGTCATTGGTCCATTCCTTTGCAATTTTGAGGCCCTTCTTAGTCTCTATGCCAAGACCCCCCCCCACACACTACGGCACATTTAACATCCAAGTTTCTTATTGCGAATCGACAGCCAGCTGTACTTACTGCAGTAGTCATTTTTCTGGTCCAAAGTCCAGCAGTCAAGTCAGTCTGTGTCACCAGCAGCCTCATGAATGGCATTACTACACGAAGCAGAAGCAATACTTTGTAAGGATTCCACCTCCATAGCATCATCTGGCTCATCTGCAACATTACTGCTTGAAGCACAAGCAACATTTGGCATAGGCAGTGTAGACACCACCCTAAAAGTGTCACTACAAACTGTGAGATTTGGATCATCCTCGCTCAGTCATAGTGGTTTATTTATAAGGCATTGTCTCCCAGAATAGTAACTAATAATTTTGGCCATCACTATATAAATGGTCTAATATTTAGCAACGTGCTTATACATTTGCGTAGAAGTCACAGTGACTCACGGAAGTATATTCCTGACTTCAAACAAGAGGACAATAAACTCTTTTGACAATGAAGAAGCTATTAAATGTAATCAGTGCTCTACCAAAATTATACTGGTTGAGAGGTACGAGTCCTGACCCACACTGTCACCAAATGCAGCCTAATCAGTAACACTACTGTCCATGCAGAATGAGAAGTACTGACCTTCACAGTACAGGAGCTATAAACATTAGACACTCTATTCACAATACCATTATACAGCTGCTCACATAAATGATATTTATTTTGATGATTTATAATATTCCAAACATCTGTTTTAAAAGTTGGATCTTGGAACATTCATAATAGCATCTTTCTGCTGAAGAATCTAAAGAAACTGGGGATAAAATGTAAGAAATAAGCTAGATAATGTTACAGTTGTATAGTGCTGTATTAAATTATCTACAGCCAACCCCCCACAAAGAAAGAATTACATTTCACAGATTTAAAAAATGTGTGACAGTCTTCTGAGCTTCTGACAAAAAAATCTTAATGGAGTAGGCAATAAGCATGTAAAACACTTCATATTCAACTTTCTGCCCTACCACCCTTCTACCATGTCCACACTGACATACTGTTAGCGGATAGGCACAACTAATTTCTCACATACTTTTATTCTCCCTATTAATACCTGTGTCTCTTTACCTCTCTACTAAATTACTAATGACAAAATCTCACCCCCTTCCCTCTCTTTACCATTTCAGAATGTATTTATATTATACGTTTATGGACTCTGTTACTTTCCTGTCATGCTGCAATACCAATTTTGTAGTTTGTACTTTATTTTAATTTCCTGGGGCTACATCTGTAAAATGGCCCAAACAGACCAGTGTTCTACCCCGGTTAACAAACTGAAATAAATAAATAAAATACAATGCAATACGGTGTAGATATCTAAATGTATAATGTCATTTCCATTAGTGATACATGATACCAGAAAACATTAAACATTCCAGACCAGAACTGAGGACAGTCATCCGCAGCCCCCCAAAACACACAGACCACAGGAATCTGGTTGACCCCACCAGTGTATTAAAAAAGGAAAATCAGCAGACCCCAAAAAACACATTGCCTCTCTAGTATCTGGTTAACTCTGCCAGGTTACAACCATGCAACTTGCAACCTATAAAAAGAAGAATCTATATGCTTGATATAAACTGCATTTTTAATACGTTTTGCAAGCCTTAATTTATCCATTTTTCCCTTCCAGACCAATGTCTAGTTAGGAACACTTCTGGAACATTGCCATTGCACCAGATTACTTGAAATGTTGAGGATAGCCAACTGTCTTACCTTCAGCTGTTATCTGGAATGCAAAAGCTATAACAAGGAACAATATATTATTGTCTGGGGCAATGTTATTTTAATTTTAAGGCCCACGTGTACATATGCAAGATTAGAGCTTATGCGTTTGCTGCCATCTCAGTCACGTTACAAGAAGAAGCTGCGACACAGACATAATCAGGAAATATGTAAGTTACTTACTACATTATATTGAGGAGGAGGACACAATATTAATGCATACATACAAATATTTCAAGCATGGGCATTAATGCCTTTCTAGCCTGCCAATATACTAAAACAGTTGTTTCCATAATAACTGTTCAGGCTGTTCATAAAACTATCTTCATTAATGCTTGCTTTAATGTAAATTGGTGGTCTATTCCGTGTATCAGCTACTATCTCAGACAACCAATTAGTACACTTTTGATAACCCCAAACATTCCCAGAGGTGGTTGCCTCTAAATGCCCTAAATACCCAAATAAGGTCATCTTAAATCTCTATATGAGACACTGTACAAGTTCAAATATCTTAGTCTTTCATAGGTGAGATTGTGAGAATCAAAACAGTTGGAAGCCGTAGTCTAAACACTGTCTTAGGGTTACCCTGTCAGCACTGCAGACTACCACTTTAATCAGCTCTATGAGATTCCACTGGCATCTATTTAGCTGTTTATTACTCCGGTTCCTCATGGAAATGGCTTTTCAGACCGACTATTTTCATTAGAGAATAAATGCTTTCAAAAAATCATGCTGAGCCCAGCTCAGAAGTAAAAACAGTTGTACATGCTTCAGAGTTCATTTACTGAAAATGTATTGTTATTTCTGTTCTATGAACCATCCTGTAGACTAAAACCCGGACAGCCTCCTCTGACTTCTCTCATCTCCTCCCAAACATGGTAAGCTATATCCATACAGCTGTGCATTACACATGTAAAATGGTGCTCTGTCCTGATAAGAAGAGGTACACAGTGCCATACGCCTACAAAGCAGAGGTGCCATGAATGTCATCTCTGCTAATGTTAGTTGGAAAGTTGCATGCGGTGTTGTCAACATGCACCGAAAAGCATCCTACTCAGCATGAATGGCACTTTCAGGGTCTGTCTTCCCCTTACTCATCAGTATTGACACTACCACCTTTAACATGACCCCTGCTCAGTGAGAGTGACAAACTCACTCTTCCTTAAGTGTAACATAATGGCCCATAAACACATATAGTACTAGTATCTGGTTGACCCTGCTAGAAAACAAATAAAGTACCTGGGTGGCTCTGCCAATCAACAGCCCCAAAAAATGCACATACCACAGGAATCATCTGGTTCTGTTCAGCCTGCCAGTGTATTAAAAAAAGAAAGTCAACAGTCCCCCAAACATATTGCCTCCCTAGTATTTGGATAAACCCTGCCAGGTTATACATAATAACATTTAAAAAAAAAAGTAAATGCCACGGGCCTTAAAAGTTTCACAGATAGAGTAGGCTGATCCTGCCAGGTTGGCCCTGCCTATCAACAGCCCCAAAAACAAACAGACAGACCACAGGAATCATTTGGACAATGGTTCATTTGATTGTTCTTCATTAACCCTGCCCTGTTACCAGTCAGTGTTTTAAAAAAAGAAAATCAACAGCGCCCCCCCCCCCCCACACACACACACACACACACACACACACACACACACACACACTGCCTCCCTAGTATCTGGTTAAACCCTGCCAGCTTATAACATATTAAAAAAGTCAACGCCACAGCCCTTAAAAGTTTCACAGACAGAGTAGGTTGATCTTACCAGGTGAAAAATAAAGTATCTGGTTGACCCTACCTATCAACAGCCCTAAAAAACACAGAGACAGACCACATGAATCCCCGGTCATCAAACTGAAAATAAATAAATAAATATATGCTTATGTGTGTTTCTGAGCACACAAGTACACATGCACACACACACACACACACACACACACACACACACACACACACACACACACACACACACACACACATGGGTGAAAGTAACCAATCACTGATATAGCATTTCAGGGGCAGTCTGTTTTTTTTTGTGCAAAATCAGGTGAATTGCATTATTATGGACAGAATTTTTTTTTTTATTTAGTCACAGACATCTGAAGTGTGTGAATAATCAAAACATGGTTGTGGCTCTTCATACAAGGATCTGGGACTGGATGTGTGTGTGGGATAAAAAGGAACATTGCAACATTTGTTGTGTGGATGTTTTATATTACCCTTTTTCAGCCAAAGTAGATTTACCCAAACAGAACAGTCACACTCAAATGTGAGTTCAGCACAAAAGATAAATCATGAAACTGACAACTGGCATACCTATATAGGGATGCATGTATTTATATATGCATGTGCATCTGTGAGTCATGTCACTTGCATCATAAAAGGACACACACACACACACACACACACACACACACACACACACACACACACACACACACACACACACACACATACATGAGTCTATGTTGATTTATCGAAGTGTGCAAACATCAAAACACAGGCGATCAATGCAGGCATGTCAAAAACATACTTACCAAAAAAAATTCAAAACACCAACAAATTGCAAAAGAAAAATAAATAGTTTTCTTTTGCATTTGGGTAACCCAAAACCTACCTTTAACTGCAGAAAAACCTTGTCTGAATAGTGGTAGCATTACAGAAAAGTTTTTTGGTAAGTTAAGGTGTAGGATTGGGGTTAGGAAAAGGAGCAGGGTTAGAACACATTGTTAAGGATTGGCAGGGGGGCTTTGTCTGCACCACCTTGCTAATCAGTATTAACCTTAACTCTGCCTTGCCTCTAACCCTAACCCTGCAACTTAACCTATCAAAAACCCTTTCATAACACTGCCACTAAACAAGACACTAAGACACACTTTACATACAATACCACACACACACACACACACACACACACACACACACACACACACACACACAATCTATCCCCTTTCTTAGCCGTTAATCTAACCCTAACCTGCAAACACTTGTACATGCACTCCAACCCTAATGACATAACTGTTGCTGTATCTGAAAGTTTCAGCATTAAAACCAAACCCAATATTTATAATGAGCACAAGCAATGAATCTTACTTCTTAGAACATATCCAGCACTCAACATAGAGTGCCTTCAAAGTGAAGCGCACCCATATAGAGAGAGAGAGACATAATTAGAGCGGAACATAGATAGTTACAAATACGGATAAATAAATGCACACAAAATTTGTGCTTCTGATGACCTCCATTGCTCATCAGCGTAATACAGTGTGTTAGAAATGTTCATATAGTATGTCACTGGAGGCCAAAATCTCACACACAAATAACACTGATACCAAGACTGCTAGTAGTTTCCCCCAAACCACACCTTCCTACAGCCCTCATAAAACACGTATCTGTCATATGTTGAGGTTCTAAAGCTTAGCTTGTCCAAACCTCAAAGTCCTTTGAAATGCAACCAGGGCATTAAGCACCCACAGAAATACTGCAAGCCTGCAAAATTTACAGCTCACATAGCATTAGGGGGTCTCAATGTCACAGATGTTGAGCCCAAAAGCCACATCTATCCAGTAAAATATTCTAGTCATAGCTAACTCCACTGTAAGATATACTGATGCATTACTCACCTTTGTGAGTAAGGAAAGGGTGACTATCAGTTGCTTTCGTGGTGCCATCAGATCACACATGCACTCAAGTCCTCGAACAGCAAATACCAGTATGTCTCTGTCATAATACAAGTGGGTGTAAATGACTTGAGATGAACATCCAGGGACTAAATGAAGAAGTAGTTAGCAGCATCCTAATGTCCCCAAGGATGATGCTTCAACACAAGCAAAAATAATTGACACTATGATTTGCTTAGCTTTTGGTATCATTCAAACTGGGTACAATATTTGTTAGCCTTGAAGGATATGACTGGCAGGCCATGTTACTTAACCATGGATGATTTTCACCTGTCCCCTACATACTTTTGAATGCTAGCTAAATATTATCCATTCCCATTTGTTTATGAAATGTCAACCAAATAAATCTACCAACATTAAAAAAACAAGGAAATGAGGATAGAAAGGTACTTCTGATCAACGCTAGGACCCTAAACAAGAAACTCCTTGGAGGACGTATATGCCTGTATTGTGACTGAGACGTGGCTTAAATTGGCAAAGAGTACTCCTACTTGCAGGGCTCTAATGCTTTGTACACATTTAGACCAGTTTGTACACCAGAAGGGAAAAAAGGTGGATGTGTCTGAGTCTTCATCCAGAAGAGACTCACATCAAGGTCAGTAAAGCACCATGATGCACTAGGGCTTCTTCATGTCCAACTCATCATCAGCAAAATTCCTTATGATATTCTAGTTAAAGGAGAACCACATCCACAGACTGAAAAAACATGTTTATTTCATCATGTCTTGATGTTTCCTACATTCTAAAACCAGTTTTGGACTCTATATACTTTTGTTTTATATTTTTAAATGTGATTCCAGAGTCTGCCCACACGGAATCCAGCATCTTGATTTTTTAGTCCACCTCTAGGCAGATCACAATGCAGTGTTTGGCTTTAAAATATTACATCATAGCCTCTACAATCCTGTCAATACATTAACTTTATATGTGTTTTCATCTGCTCTCAGTCAATGCATTGACCTTACATGTTTTTTCATGTATACCCTGCTTTCTTTTAGTCAGTCAGGTTTTATTACCATTTCTTGCTTTTCAATGACTATTTAAAAGACAAACAGGGATAATCATACAGAACAGGATTCTCATTGCCTGTTACTGTGTTGTTCAAATATTGCAAAATATCTGCTGCAAAAATTATTTTCCCATATCTTGACAAATACACGCCATCCTGTCTGAATACACGTGCCTAAAACTAAGCCTGGATCCTCTACACACTCCATTATTTAAAAAGGGACACTTTTTTCATATAGGTATTTACCCAAAAGAATATTTTCATTCACAAGGATCTGACTCTCCTTTCTATATGTGATTTGTAAGAAAAATACATCTTAATACCAGTGCAAGCTATACTATCTAAGAGGGCTGTAAGGTCCCTACTAACAGTCAGCCAGTCTTTGCAGGTGAGATTATTTGTACCAACATGAATAAAAACAGATCCATGCTTCCTTACATTAAGGCGTTTCAAGGCTTGTCTTACATCTTCTAGCTTTGCTCCTGGCAAGCATAACAATATTCAATATTCATTACCTTCTTTGCAAATGTAAGTATCAGCTCCTCTGATAATTGAATCTCCAATTACAAGTATATCTTTAAGCAAATCTGAAGAATCTTCAACTTCTAATTCAATAATACCTGCTCTATCAATTGTTACAAAGGAATGATCTTCATCACCATTAGTCTTATTAATCCCACTGTTTTTGTTGTGTTTTTTTGCAAGAATATAATTCTCATCCAGCTGTTCTGTACATCCACAGCTTGAGTAATGTTGTCAGTGTCTGTCTTTATCACCTTTTTTGTTATAGTAATGTTCTTCAACCCTTCCACTTTCAGTTTTGATTTTTTCCTTTTCACCTACCCCTTGCCTTTTTCCTACCTTCTCTTTTGGCAAAATTATGCCTTTTTCTGTAGACTGAAGGTTTGCTGATATACATATGTTATAATTGCCTGAAATCTGTGTGTTACATAGCAAATCAGTGTCCTTTTTAGTATGTATTCTCTTTACTTTACAAGCATTTTATTAGTTTCTTTTTCTGCCTTGTTATTTCTTGATAACTTCTTTCTTTCTTTCTTTTTTATTTCCTTCTAAACACTCTGAATCCTCAGACAGCTGAACACTTGTATCCAGAATTCCAAATCTGTTAGGGGCATTGCCTTGCTTCATAGGGGTTGAATGATCTTTACAGACCATAGATACATCCTTTCCTAGGTCGGCCACAGTGGTGCAGCGGTTAGCATTGGCACCTCACAGCAAGAGGTTTTCTGGTCACGTGTGTTTCCTCCACGTGCTCAGGTTTCCTCCCACATCCCAAAGACATGCTGTAGGTGGACTGGACACTCTAAATTGGCCCTAGGCATGAGTGCATGCGTGTGTGCCTTCTGTGGAAGGTCGGGTGCCGGGCTGGCAACTCAACACCGTAAAAATTCACTGCCAGTCATGAGTGGACAGGTGATCCACTGTGGCGAACCCTAACCAGGAAAAGCTGAAAGAAGGAGAAGAAGATGCATCCTTTCCTAAATGTGTTCTAGTTGCTGTTTGCCTAACATTATTTATCTCACCAGTCCAAGTACTAATATAGGTAACAACAGTCCTCCAAGCTATGCCAATTGCAAAAGAGCAATCGTCATCAACAAGTCTAGTTTACTACTAATAATAGTAAGCAAATCATCCAGTTTTTGACACAAGAAACACAGATTGCCAATGCTACCAAGTATTACCTTTAAATATATACATTGTATTTATTGCACTGCACAAGATATTTGTGCTTTAGCAAAATATTAATGGAATAAGTATTTAAGGAATCTATATTCAGCTGCAAACGAATAAAACTTTTTAAAAGAAAAGACTAATCAAAATCGGTTACCAATGAATTCAAAAAGAACTTAAATCAACCTCTTTGAGAAAAATCACACAAACAATATACAACTAAATAAAGTCCAGTAAAGTTGTCGCTCTGACTGTACAAGTTCTGAGAGTCAAACAAAAGCTGTAATTCCTTTATGTCGTGTGCAGTAGCTTCTTCTCACTATCGCTCGCAGTCACACTTCATTTTAACCGTAAAGACCAATAAATCACAAACTGTTTAGATAAGCTCTTGATTGTCCTCTCTGCATTCTGTGTAAATGTATAGCTGACTAGGCCCCTGGGTACAGCTAGAATTTAACTGTCTAAAACTTGTCCCTTTCTAACAACAAACAGTGAAAATTAAAGGTAAAATGACAAAATATAAATCAAAGCAAACCTTTTTGTCGACAAGCTATCCCTTCCTTCCTAGAAACAGTGAAAAAACAGTGGAAGAAATAAAATATAAATTCAAATAAAACTTCTCTTACCATCAACTTTACAGTAAATCACAAATCAAGATAGGATCCGCGGTGGTGGTGCTGCTGTAGAGTTGTCGCCTCACAGTAAGACACTGACCGGTTCGACTCTCAGCTAGAGTGTCTTCTGCGTGGAGACATGCGTGAATGGGTGTACCTTCGTTGAAGGTTGTGCATTAGGGTTGGCAACTCAGCACATAAAAATCAACTGCCAATCATTAGCGGACAGGAGTTCTGCTGTGGCGACCCCTAACCGGGAAAAGCCGAAAGACACAACAACAACAACAACAACAAATCAAGATAGGATTGTTTAGATAAGCTCATCAGGCCCATCATTAAGTATAATTGCCCCTTTGATATCTACCTATCTAGATATATGCACCAAATAGGGCATCAACAGAGGGACTAAACCACGTTATCTCCACAGTCCTCTTCAAAGCTCTATCACTATACTCAATCTCTTATAGACAGGTGATTTGTGCCTGGCCTATAAGGCATCTTCTGACCCAGTAGTAGTGGTTCTATAACATAAACAGAACAGTTTAGAGGGACAGTTATGTATCCCAGAGGATACCACTGCTCTGGAACGGACTCACCATCCATGAAAAACAAGGCTCATCCTTAACCCTATTCAGAAGCAGCTTAGAAGAATGGATAGTAATAAGGAACTTTACTCCAGGACTACCACCCGTGCTACTAATGGACAGAGACAGTACCTAAATGTCCTATCCTGAAGTAGGATACCTTTCCAGTACTCAATGCTATGACACCAGAAACATTCAATCACAATTAGGACTTACAAGCATAAAAATCATTGTAGTGGTATTTTGAACATCTAATGGGATAACACAGCTAAGCTCAAAATATCCCTTCAGGGTAGTTAGCCTGGTATTCATCTATGAACCTATGAGCACACATGCACACGTAGGCCAGTCATAATGTTTAACACCAAGCCCATGAAGCCCTTAATCCAGCCTTGGAGGGCACTATATTATATTTACACAACTGACTAGATCTTTGGTCAAAATCGGTTATGTAATCTGACATAGAAACTGCACTGTGCTTGACAACCCAATCAAAATAAAAGTATGCCTTATAAATCTAATCTTTTTACACTCTCAAGAGGTCAGTATCAAGTCTAGCAATTAGACTGGGCATACTTTCATCTGTGTTCAAATTGTCTGCTGAAATCTCCACTGCAATGTCTTTCAGTTTCCTAGTAAGTGACAGTAAAATTGCAAGGGCATACTTCTGTTTTTACAATTCAGTAATTTGATTTAAAATCATGGCCTCATTTTTCTAGCTTTCATGGGGCTTATTTTCATCAAACATAGTGAAATTCTATTGTTGG
Organism: Protopterus annectens; assembly: GCF_019279795.1. NCBI lineage: Eukaryota > Metazoa > Chordata > Ceratodontiformes > Protopteridae > Protopterus > Protopterus annectens. Next base: position 1,556,358,376 of record NC_056744.1, read on the forward strand.
AAACCATCCCCTGCTAGCAATGAAAAGGATGAACAAACAAGTTGAGTTTTCAAGACATAAAATGTATTCTGTTGAGCAACCAAGCATTACAGGCAACACAGGGAACACTGCACACATTTATGCACGCACTGTTTTCAGTCTAAATGGTTGCAACATCTAACTGTCAATGCCTCGGTGACAGGTACCATACTGCTGAAAAAGTAGGGTTAAGCAGGGTGCATACCAAATACAGCAATACACGTCTCCCATAAACACATTCTGCTATAAAAGTCCCAAATAAAATAAATTAATTGCAGAACTCAATTTGTAATAATTGGTTTATGAGTATTTGCAACAGCAATTTATCTGCATGGTTGATAATAAATTATTCTGCAGTGAAGTAGTCCATGATGCCAGAAAATATGTATGTTTTGGCTTAACTGATAGTTTCTTAGAAGGTACACCAGTCTTAATATGACATAAACCAATATTTCAGAAAAGATGAAGACCATGGCAAATGCTGCATACTACATGTGGGAAGGCATTAACTATGATTATGTTAATTTTAGAGGACTTGGTCAAAACTGCAAACAACGACTTATGCTGTCAGGTAAAAGGCAGACTTGTTCGGTGGTTAATTTTCTTAGAAGAAATACTTGGTTACATGGCAGAAATGTAATTCTGATGTGATTGATACTTGGTAATGCAGCAGATAGTGTAGTCACCTCACAGCAAGATGTTCCCTGGTTTGATTCTTGATTGGGGTACCTTCTGTGCAGAGTCTGTATGTCCTCCCTGTATATGCATAGGTATCCTCCAGGTGCTCCAGTTTTCTCCCATATTCCAAAGATATGCAGTAGGTGGATTGGATACTCTGAATTGGCCATAGCTGAGTGTGCTTGTGAGTGTATGGTGTGGAAGAGGTACTGTGGTAGGGCTAGCCACCTGGTGGTGTAAACAATGGCTCAAGAGAAATTGACACTGTTAAAGAGACACCCTGACCCCATGTGCAAAAATGGGAAAAAGGAGGTGTGTGTGGATGAATGGATGGATGGATGGATGACATTTCTAAATGTGATCAAACAACAGTGACAGTTTCTAAAGGATATGTCAGCTGAAACAACAAAAATCATTTTCAAAGACTCCAGCACATCCCTACATCCCTGCTACTTCTGTATACCAACTCAGAGATCTCTATTATCTCAGATGAAAGAGAAATTCCAGATATAACATACTATCAGTTATTAAATATAAAGCACAGTAAATGCACAGTAGCAACTGCAGATTAGAGTGTTGATCATGAACGCCTCACATTTAGGCCTGGTACCCAAAACATTTATGAGACTGTAAGATGTGGCAGTTTCACTATTTGATTCAGTTTTCTTTTATCTTTTTTTCTTTTTTTTTTATAAGTTTTGAATATCTATTTCCATGATGTAAGGGAAACAGAGCCTATCTCAGCAAATAAAGTATAAGGCAGAGAATGGTCCTGCACAGAATGACAGTCCATTGAAGGATATACTCCCATACTATATCCCCCGTCTATCACTGCCTTTCTCTAAGGGTTGGAGTCAGAGAATAGGGCAGCTCAGTATCTCCCCCTCCTGCCCAGAATTAACATGCCCATCCTCCCCACACCAGTTCCAGTAGGTGACAGAGCCATTAATCGAACTCAGATCACCTGAGTCATACTCAGGGTTTTATCCTTCTTCACAAAAACAGCTGACAATCATGAAAATATTTTGATGTGATGTCACTGCATAGCCAAGCATGAGCAAAACAGATGTATCAGTAGCTGAAATGCAATTGTGATATAGGTTCAATTCCCATTATAGGATGGATGCTTTGAATATTTTCTTAAACGTTATTTTAGCAAGGATTATAATCTGGTAAAAATGGTAATACTGATTTTCAGTAAAAGAAACACAATCCACAACACCACAGAGAATGAGACGTCTAACCAAAAAGTTTTGTTATAAAACCAGCTGTAATCCTTAAAAGTATAAGTGCTTCCATTTTTGTACACCAAAAACTTCTTCAGATACTTTTAAAAATCCAAACATAACTGTTTAAATCTCCCTCCATGAAGTTAGAAACACACCCACAGCCCATTACATCAGCCAGAAAGCTAAAGTCAGAAATGTAAAGGCATATACATGCCATAACTAAGGGAATATGTACAAATACAAATAGTATTTGTTGCACTTATCTTAAAAATAATCAAAGAAATTATAAATAAATAAAAGGAGAAGTCAAAAATATTGCAGTAATTCTGTTAGTGACGTTCCAAAGATTTAAGTTTTAAAACTGGAGCTATACTAATCATATCATTCAAACCCAGGTGCCTATATGCTTCCAGCTTGATCTGCCAAATAAGCTCCCGTTGCTCCAAGAAAGTTCACCACGGACCACCCCTCGGACACTTCTCCACCTTCTCTAATACACTAAACTTGAAGTCATTTGTTTCATTCATCATAAGGTGCCTATAAAGGGCATTGGTATTTTTTTTTCTTTCTGATTTCATAAACATGCTCATAAATGTGGTTGTGCAGCTGTCACTTAGTTTTTCCTACATAATAAGCCTCACAGTGTTGGCATCTAGCCCCGTAAATAATTTCTGCTGTCTAACAGTTGTTTCTCCCTGTTGCAAAGTAATCCTGATTCCTCAGGTTAATCCTGACCCCTCCAGGATATATTTATATGTACTGCACATTCCGCATTTTGTCACCTTGGCCCAAGTGGCACCTGTGTTTTTTTTCTTTTTCAACATGTCTTTAAAGTTGTGACCCCTTCTATAAATAACAATATTTTGACAATAAGAGATGCAGTGGGGGGGGTTGTAAAAATTACCTTGACAAGATCAGCTGGTTTTGCCAGGACATAGCACGGAGTTTTAGCTATGTCCCAGCAAAACCAGCTGATCTGGTCAAGGTAATTTTGGACTTTCGAAAGTTGAACTTTAACATTCTTTTTAAAGATAAAGAATTTTCTAATGACATGTTTAGAACCAGCAGTTTGTACAACCCCCCCCCCACTGCATCCCTTATTGTCACAATTTGAAAATTTTGTGAAATTGATTTTTGTTTAGTGTTGGGGAAGCATTTTAAAAATACACACAGTGCTGATGCAATGGAAAATAACATTAAGGCATTATTTAACTTGCTGTATGAATGTGATCTAAGGGCAATGCAACCAGATACGGGAGAGGGGATCATTGTAATGTTTGTAAAGGACTATAATGATTGTATTTTTTAAATTTTGGTGGGTCAGGCTTATGAACAATCTAATCTCTCAGAGCTCAATGAAGCATACACAATAATTAGAACACAACTCAATGATATGTTTATTAAACAGAATATCAGTATGGAAGAATTCAAATACCTCTAGGTTGTGCCCCCCCCGAACAATGTTCAGGGCACCTAAAGTGCACAAATCCATTAACAATCCACCAATAAGACCTATTGTGGATGGGAAGGGCTCCATTACTATACCACTAGCACATTTTATTTATAAGAAATATAAATTTTTATTGGAAGATGAACAACATCTATGCAGAGACTCATGAAATTTCTTGGCTAAATTAAATAATGTAGAATTTGCAGTAAATTACTTATTAGTCACAATTGATGTATGTGACTTGTACAAAGTAATATTGCATGGGGTAGCCTTGGACTCAGTGCAGGATTATCTTAGTAGGAAGGGGATCATTCAGAATGAAATAAACACATGCCTGGAAATGATAGAAACTGTTATGTGTAGAAATGTTATATACTTCGAAGGAAAAACGTACAGGCAAAAAGAGGGGGTGGCCATGGTGTCACCAGTGGGTTCTTTCCTGGTAAATGTGGTTATGTTACAATGGGAGTACCACATAATTTTTGGGCAGGAATATATGGATAGTGGCAACCCCTAACCGGGAAAAGCCAAAAGACAAACAACAACATCAATATATACCTGCATTATCTGGACAATTTATTTATTATATGGAAGGAAGATGAGCAACACTTGAAACTATTCTTGTAGTACATCAATGGTAGCATGGATTTTTTGCAATTCCCTCATACTAGCAGTAGGGATAGAATGCCCTATTTGGATGTGATGACTGAAAAGGACTTTGAGCAAGGGGGGTGAGGCTATATGGCTAGTGTTTACCGTAAGGCCACTTACTCTAACACACTATTACATTACACCAGCTTTCACCCATTTAAACAAAAAAAAGCAGTGGTGAAAGGACAGATGGTGAGGACAGCCCCGAATGGTTAAACGGAAATTGGTTTCAGCAAGGAATTGGAACTGCTGGTTATGATGTTCAGTAGAAGGGGGCACCCGGTGGAAATGTTGCAGGAAATTAAAGAGGAAGTGGTGTACAAAAGGGAAATAATGGGTTTACCAACCTATTTTAACAATGGAGAACAGACAGGGTGATACAGGGGTGACAACAGGGGCACGTAATGAAAACAAATATACAGCAGCTATGGTAACTACATACAACATGGAAAGTAATAAGGTAATTGAATTTTAAACAAGAATTGGAATATTTTTAGGGAAAATCACGGACTTTGGCAAATCTTGGGGACTCACCCTACTGTTATTTATAGAAGGGGTTACAACTTTAAAGACATGTTGGAAAAGAAAAAAACACAGGTGCCACTTAGGGGCAAGATGGCTAAATGCAGAATGTGCAGTACATGTAAATACATCCTGGAGGGGGACAGCATTAATCTGAGGAATCAGGATTATTTTGTAACAGGGAGATACAGCTGTCAGAAAGCAGGAATTATTTATGGAGATAAATGTCAACAATCTGAGGCTTAGTATGTAGGAAAAACTGAGCAAAAGCTGTACAACCACATTTATGAGCATGTTTATGAAATCAGAAAGAAAAAAATTACCAATGCCTTTTACAGGCACCTTATGATGAATGAAACACATGACTTCAAGTTTAATGTATTAGAGAAGGTGGATAAGTGTCCGAGGGGTGATCTGTGATGAACTTTCTTGGAGCAACGGGAGCTTATTTGGCAAATCAAGCTGGAAGCCTATAGGCACCTGGGTTTGAATGATATGATTAGTATAGCTTCAGTTTTAAAACATCAATCTTTGGAGCGTTACTAACAGAATTACTGCAATATTTTTTTACTTATCCTTTTATTTATTTATAATTTCTTTGATTATTTTTACGATAAGTGCAACAAATACTATTTGTATTTGTACATATTCCCTTAGTTATGGTGTGCATATGCCTTTACATTTCTGACTTTAGCTTTCTGGGTGATGTAATGGACTGTGGGTGTGTTTCTAACTTCATTGAGGGAGATTTAAACAGTTCTGTTTGGATTTTTAAATGTATCTGAAGAAGTTTTTGGTGTACAAAAACAAAAGCGCTTATATTTTTAAGGATTAATGCTGGTTTTATAACAAAACATTTTGGTTGGACGTCTCATTCGCCTTGGTGCTGTGGATTGTGTTTCTTTTGCTGGGTCTGCCTTTTTCAATAATACTGATTTTCACAGCAACCACTGTTTGTTGTACTCTTTTAGTAAATGCCGAAATCATCCACTAAGAAGACATCACATTGGAGACCAAAGTTAAGTCACTCTTCGGTGTTAGTTATGATCACTTTAAAGTCATTACCCTGTTGACGTACAATCAGTAAAATCCTCTTCCCAACAGTAATGAGAAGAAATTCACAACACTGTATCATTTGATCCTTATGTCAATATAGCTGCATCCGGTATCTACAAAAATTGCTTTAATTTCTGGTAACCTGGAAACCTTGCACTGGGAGCTCGGTCTCTTCTATGTGGGAATTTATACTGCTTTCTTTGACTGATGATATATCAGGTTTATACTAGAAGACAAAGTACTACAAGTCAGGTATTTTATGAGTGACACTTTCAAGTTAATATGAATAAGGCGGGGTTGTCACAGAAGAAGCAAGGAAGACACTAGGAGGTATCTCATACAGTGTCATGTTAGAGTGAAAAAAAATCATCTATCAGAACCTGCAGAAAGGAAAAACAAAGTTTCCATCTGAATGTTACAGCATCTCATCAAGAGAAAAACTCTCTTGCTGGTGGTTTGAGTACTGTCTTTTTTTTTTTTTTTCGAGGAAGGGGTCACAGTCATAGCCTGCTCCATGATTAAGAAAGAAGTTGAAAGGAGTCCAAATGGTTCATTCCCAATGGCATAGATATGACAGTTTGTCTGCCCAGCTTGGCATTTTACATTCTAACTCCAGTTAGTTCAAGTAAAAGGGTATGGTTATGGCTGTGCACTTGAATATTCAAATACTTCCATTACAAGATTACCAGGAGAAGCAAGGTATAGAAGTTGTAATAATCATATTCTTTTGGTTAGATACCTGGTGGTCGGAGACACCGATGCCTGTAGCTGTGGAACCGGTTTGTCTCCAGCTGGATATAACCAGCAATCTCAAACCTGGAGCACTCACAGAACTTGTAGAAAGTTAAGTGGGTGGAAAGCAGCCACTTACAAGGGTCTTGGTCATTGCTGTGAAGATTTTACTGTAACCCAGGAACAAGTGAAGATGTAGGGGAGTCACAGAATAGTGAAACTGATTTTAATAGGTACTCTGTTGATGTCTTTGTTAATCTCTTGGAAACTGCTGGTACTCTATAGAGGGACAGCAATAGTTTTTGGTGAATTGTGTATCAAAATGTGCTTCTCTGTGACAGATAACATGCTGTATCACCATGCATTTCTTTAAGAATAAGAAATTATAACTAACATGTCTATTACAGTTTCTATAAAAATCAGAAATTTATGAAGGTGGAAGAAAATGTTTTAGGCAAAATGAGGGCTGTTGTTAGAATCACGGACATCTGAGAGTCATACAGACATGCATGTATATCATGTGACCCTGCATAATTTAGCAGCTCCCTGGAATTATAGGCTGCCCTCACAAGGATGTTGTGAATTGCATGAGAGCCATTTCTTCTTGCACAACAGAAATGCCAGATTTAGACAAACCTCAGTTGCATAATTATACGTCAGTTCCCTCAAATTTGTTAGATATTATGAATATGTGGCTGAAATTAATTATGTTGTAAATATGCTGAAAGAAAAAGCTTGCTTAAATAGAGAAACAGAGTTTAGTAATATGTGATCAGCAACCATACTTAATGACTGTGGCTTAAAAAAATAAGGAACTTGCTTATGAGTGTATTACACACACATCAAGAAAGCTGACTTCTTACAGACACGACAAGAATGTAATCTGCTTTCACTGGACAACAGGACATGCTTTTCTAAGAAAGTTTAAAAAATGTGCTTTTCTAATCCACAAGGCGTTTCCTTAAAAATATGCTTTTCTCCACTTATCAGCATTTGCACAAGAACAGATGTGTTAGCATTTGCGTCATGAAGGCAGTATCTTTCCAAAACCAGGAGGGTGTATGTTTAACTAAAATATGTATAAAAAGTCTGTATTAAATCTAGTTATGTTAGGGGTATGGGTAGGGACTCATTAGTCCTGAGGTAAATGTTATATCTCTCACATCATCTGTACTATATGAGAAGTAAAGTTGGAACAGTACTTTTAAGCTGCAACGTTTGTCCAGTTTGGTTTATTATAAAAGTTATTGGTTACTGCTCTTAAAGACAGTATATTCTCTCATCAGTGTATATTCTGCAAGTTTCTGTATGCGACAGACTGTGAATGCAAATATAACCAGACTTTGAATTTTAGCAGAATCCAGCCAGCAAGACTGAGTGTCTTAAGAAGACTTCAAATCCCACAGCAAGAGCAAGCAGTAAGCAGCAGTAAGCAGAGAGAGTTCAATATATTTTTTCAATGGCAAGCCAGCTGAGTGACTAGCACCGTATAATTTTTCAAAATTCATCAGAAAGAAGAAAGTCAAATATATGATTGTTTGTACAAAAAGAAAGTATTTTTCAAGTAATATATAAATTACCACTTATGATCTTCTGATTGCAATATTCTGCATTTGAGTCAGAATGTTCACTACAGTAATGAGAGCTGACTCACAACAAAGTAAATTTATTATATACTAAAATCTCTGCATCAGATATAGCTTGCATGTGTTACACACAGTTCATCAACTTAAATGTCTTATTTATCAGCCATACCTGGGAAGATGATGGAATTCATTTTCTTCCAAACAGTGTACAACAAGGGGCCCCGGAACATCCCCAGTTCCTGGTTACTATCAGCATCCTCTAACATCTCTTCACAGCTCCTAGGTAGAAAATATTACACCTTTGTTTACCACTGCTGTCAGAGCCAAACGATGCATACATGTCTTCATCCTTTTCTGATTACCTATGACTACACCCAATGAACAATAAAAACTGTGAGTTTGGGTTAGTATGTTTTGATGTAGATGCTTAATTTTGTTAAATAAATAAAAAACATAAACAAGCAAATAAATAAAACTATGGTGAAGGTTCTCATAATAGCAATACTCTGCACAGCTATATGTATACAGTCATGTTTACTCAGAAGTTAGTCTGATTGTAAATAACAGTAGAACAGAAAGTGAGTACAAGAACGATTGGTACAGAGGATGCACGATGCATGAAAAATACAAACAGAAATGATAACAACAAAGACAACCAAACAAACTTTAATCGCTGTCTGTAGCATTAGAAAGTTTGCAGACTGAAATCAGAGCTTGCAATATAAGCTGGCATTGTGAAAATACATAAAGACTTTACTGCTTTTAGACTGAATGGCTGGGATTCATAGAAGAGAATTGTGTGGCTGTGCCGTGCTATTATTCAAGACGGTCACTGTGACAAGTACAGCTGACCTAATCAAACATACATCAAGCAGTGTGGATAGCGCCTGCGTAACAAGCAAATGACTGCATTCAAATAGGGAGGTAAAGGAGCAATAGGGCAGCCAGTACTAGGCTGCAGAATGGCATGAACAGGACTAGAAAAGTATGCATGGACAATGCAGTGGTCAGCATAGCTAAGGTAAACTAGAGCAGTCCAGTAAATGCATACACACATGCACAATGTAGTGATAGTTTAGCTGCAGATAGTATGCATCCCACACACCAGATGAGGTTCAGCATGTACGTGGGAAGGAAATGGGGTTAATAGAAAAGGAGAGAACAGCAAGCAGAGGCAAACACAGACATTACCCACATTGGGTCATTTTTTGTGTGGGAGAAATTGCTCCTTTTTAAGTTTTACAAAAGAAGGGTAGGTGAGGAAGGTAATAAGGAATAGTTGGATATGGGAATGAGGGGAGAAGGGCAAGAAGCACAAAAAAACAGATAATCATACAACAAAGACACCATCAGACAGGGAAGGTACAGACACAAAAGGAGGAAAGGACACTGGATGGCACATACACACAGAGGGTGAAGAAATAATGAAGAAGAGGGTTTGACAAAGGACAAGACTGTTGAACGACACATAGAGGCTGGATCACAAAAGAATGCTGAAAGTTTAGGTTTCTAGCAAAAATGGCTGCCATTGCAGCCCAGGAGGCAATAGGCCCAGGCATCACTTTCCTGTATGGCCAGTTGGCCATGGAAGGCAGCTGAATGACTCACCACCAGTGACAGAAGTGTTCAATGTTTTCTAAGAGGGCATTCACTGTGAATGTAACTCAACAGCAAACAGTCGTTGCACCTCATGTTATGAGACCCCCGGGATACTGTAACAGAAAGCTGCACTGCAAGGGTTGGACCACCAACAAAGAAGCACTTTACTGAGGTTGATGAGTTTTTAATGTCGCTCCCAAGGTATGAGACGTAGCCCCTCATACCTGGGTAGCTTGAATATGCATGCTGGGATAGCACCAAGCACTCATCTGTCAGTATGATATGCAACAGATTACTATATTATATCACACTCCATGTATGTTCAATGTGAAGGATTGACTAAGGCCCACCTGCATAACTATCACGCCATGCATTTCTGGTCTATAACTGCAATAACCTGCATGACCAGGTCTGTCAACATATGCTATAATGGTATATTCATGTGTATCAGTATACATGCCACAAAGTGTTATACAGACACTTATGTGAAAACTGACAATGATTTAATGTGTGTTCACAGCTTTCCAGGTTTCACTAGTGGAGGGATCCAGTGCAACAGAGCAACATAGGGCTGTTATCAACGTGGGAAATGTGACTGACAATGGTGGCAACATGCATGTAGCATGATCTCATGACAAAGTGGGACTGTTTGCACACTACAGAGGAGGGGTTGCTGACATCGACCATGACAGAAGCCCTTGTAGAGGTGCAAGCTGAGCACACAGCCTCACCAGTGCCATGACAGGAATTATGTACCTGTGGGCCCCACCTGAAACCCAAGCCCGCAGAGCATCTGACATGTGCACGGTCACTGAGGTGAGCATACATACCACAGGGAAGGAATTCAGGGAAGTATGGACCATCACAACTCCAGGACTGCCCTTGATATGGCTACAACTCTCAGAAATAAGCAATGGATGTGCAGGTCAGTGATCCATACACAGACTAATACTATCTACAGCATTGCTGGGATGGTTAGTGTGCTGTGACTTATAGGATGACATATACCAGTTGCACAGTGACATACAATACAGGGAAAGGGAACACACAGTGCTGCTGAGGGTGCTGTTGGCAAATCTTGCCTCCATAAGTACCTCCTTGAGACACATTGCAGCCGTCATTCAGTCCATTTCCACACATCATGAGTTTGTGTTTGTGGGAAGTTCCAGGTATGAGGTGGCCAGCAAAAGACTGCCCTAAATCAGGCTACACTGACTGCTCTTAAGACAGCATCATTGTTACCTGTGGGTATACAGTTTGACACATCTGGTCCAGTAAATGCATACCCACATGCACAATGTAATGATGTATAGCTGCAGATAGTATGCATCCCACACACTAGAGGAGGTTCAGTATGTATGTGGGGAGGAAATGGGGTAGCATTGTGTGGCTATGCCATGCCTGGTTGTGGGCAATGATCTTCATTAGGTTCAACACATAACATGCCCTGACCGAGGGGGTGGGGTACATGGATAGCCCCATAATATCAACCCTTCCCTGCCACAGACCACATAATTCCCTTATAGTACAAGTCAAAGTAGTCCATACCCCCAGTGGTCACATCAGTAGTTCAACACCGTTACTAGAGGATGTGACCCATGACATCTCCCAATGTCCCAAAGCATGCAACTATGTTGTAGTCTATTTTTGCATGGTCTGGGGATGCATACTGGGGTACTCAATCATGGCTCTACAGCATAAGTTATCATATGCAGCACACAACTTATATTATATGTGTTCTGCTCTTTACTTTCATAGCATCTATGTGCCTACACCTGTCTATCTGGCATGTACATGTACCTAGCAACCAGGTTATCCTACACTAGGTCTCTATGTAGGAGCCATTGATACAGGTCTGATGTATTACATGCATGAATCATGTAAACTGCCTGGGTGACACATCCACATATTATAAATAAAGTATTGGGAATTATAAACCACCTGACAGTTCAGGGAGGGGTAGCCATTTCTTTTTAAATAGCACAGGCCATTTGGACCAAATGAGAATGTTATATATTGATGTGTGCAATTTACAGCTTCCAGAACCTCAGGGAAATGTGATCGGTCATAAAAGGCCCACTTGGTGTTTGTCCTCTCCTCTGATAACAAGGGGAATAAGGTCCTTCAAATGTTATAACATTATACCAAGGAAATAATTTAGGATTTACAAGGCTGATGCCTGCTAAATACAGAATGCATCTCCCATAGGTCACTGAAAGGTTCCTGCAGCTAAGATGGTTAAAGCTGCACATATATACATTTATATCCACAAGAACGAACATACCACGCATTCCCCTTGATTCTGCTTGTGGATAACATAGTTCACTTAGGTCCCTTTCAGTATCCGAAACTACACAGGTATGATGTAAAACCTGTTGGTCTGTGAGCTGGTGGTGCGTCAGATGCTGTCTGTACCTCTGCCAGTGGTATGGATGGCTGTAATGTGCCACAATGCAGGGACTCCACTGCATGCCGCATTGTTGCTGCTGCTCTTCTCAGCATAGCTCATGTTTTACATCATGATCTGGGTATGTACTGCCATGCAGTACCTCCACTTTATGCATTTATGAATTTCTCCTCCAGTCTGGCTTTCCTTTTCTGCATAATCCATAAGGCTCCTTTCATGGGGTTACTCATTTCTATATCATTATGCACTTATTAGCTCACTTAGCATGTAATGCATATTGAGCTATTTTGGTTACTTTGCAGCGAGGCTATCTGCAACCTTGAATCGCCACACCCCGCATATTGCTGCTACCTGTGCTAATCTGCAGAGGTCACTGCACTAACGCCTATGAATTCCAGCCAGTGTATCTGGGTCTATATCATTTCAGTGAAAAAAAGTATTTGTCAAATAACTATTCGCCGAACCCAAATTGTCAAAACCTCTCTTCATCGAACAGCTGTTTCATCAAACTTTTCCACACGGAAAAAAAACGTCCATACAACCTAGCACCTATCACTAAACTCTAAAAATGTAAAACCCACCCAAGGGGGGGCTTTGCCCCCCCACAGCCTCCAATGTGGGGGGCTGTTCCTCCCTAACTAAATATACCAACTCTGAGATCACACTACAGTGGGGGAAAGGGCAAATTCCCGATGATGGCTAACCATTTCTTTTTCCTGTGAAAAAGTTCAATGAAACGGCGGTTTGATGAAGAGAGGTTTCAACAATTTGGGTTTGACGAATAGTTATGCAACAATTAGGTTTGTTGATCAAGTGATATACACCGATGTGTCTTGACCAAGAACGGGCTATGACTCCATCAAAAAAATACCTACTGTGTAATGAGGTTTCTTGCATCCTGTATGAAAACAAAAAAAAATAATTAGTAACTTATTAAACATGCGATTTGCAGAAATGTAATTGCAGATAGTGTGGCATCCTCTTAAATTTGACTATTTCATGAGTTTAATCACACTTTTATAACTACTGGTGTAGGCAGGGCTTTTAATCATAATGTTTTTAAACATAGGTCTTTCATTCTGGCTTCATCTGCAGAATTACAAATATTGTGCAGTACCGAAAAGTAATTTTTTATAAGATTCACAACATCTACAATGCTCTGAACAGTTTATAGTTAAAGAATGACACATCAGGAAATGCTGAACTCTCCATTATTAATTGGCCAGCACCCAACCCCACCCCCTATACATTTAAAATATGCAGTAATAGATGATTCAGAACCACACATGAATCCACCTCTTGCAGTGGTGCAGCAGTTAGTGTTGTCACCTCACAGCAAGAGGTTCTCCAGTTCAATTCTCGGCTAGAGTGACTTCTGTGCAGAGTCTGCATGTCCTCCCTGCAGATGAGTGACTTTTAAAGACATGCAGGTAGGTGCGTGTGTGTGCTGTGCCTTCTGTGAAGGTTGGGTACCGGGCTGACAACTCGATACTGTAAAAACTCCACTGCCAATCAATCGGTGGACTGGTGAGCCGCTGTAGTGACCCCTAATGGGAAAAGCCAAAAGAAAGACATAAATCTACCTCTCAAGCTGTAAGTATAAGAAATGTGGACATAGCCAAAAATAATGTAGGGACAAAGACCCCAAACCAGGGACAGATTTTAAATATTGCCCTTACAAACTTAGAGCATTGATCGAATAACAGGCTTTGCACTCATGCATTCTCAGAAGGATCTGAAATCTGAAACTCAGATGTATGACATTATTTAGTGACTTAGTCCTCAAAGATTTGCCAGAAGTCACAAACTATGAGGAAGAGTCCAAAAATATGAGGCAAAAATCTGGACATTCTGTGAAAGGCTGGGCAGTTCAGAGGTATGCCCATGATATTCCATTTGGTAAATGTGTAGCTGAGTCAGCCTAATGGACCTCTTTACAGTAATGACCTGGGATACAAGAAAAATACATGAACTCTTAAGCTGCAAAAATATCCATGTTAACTACACATATCTTCAGGTAAACATTACAAACAAAATGCATAAACAGTATATGCATACAATTATCTAGCCAGCAAAGAAAGACTTTTTAGCCTCTCCACCCTACCCATCTACTCTGATACATACCCTAAGTAAAGCACCAAAGGATTAAAGTATTAAAAGTTAATCCACAGCAGACACACACACACACACACACACACACACACACACACACACACACACACACACACACACACGTGCGCATACACACTCTACCCTCAGTAAAGCAGCAGAGAATCAGGGGACCACAATGGCATTGCTTAAGTTTGCTGAGAAAGGACAGACAATAACATTATTATCGGTAAAATGTTTACCTGTAACACAGCCTTGAGTATTATAATTAATTTTTTTCTGCTCTTTTTGGTTATCTTATGCTGACCATCGGCTCCTCCCAATTCCTCTCCTCGATCACATGGTCTAACAGCATTCACCTTAGCTTACACTGGGCTAAACCTGACTCATGTCCTGGACCAGTGAGGAGATAAAGGACTTAGGCAGTGTCACACTGCTGCCAGTGAGTGCTTAGTCCTATTTTTTTCTGTCCAATGCACATTCAGTAACACCTCCAGTGTCAGATATGCAGTGGGCATTAGTGTTGACCCTGACATCACTTCTCAAAGGGCTGATGTCAGCATGATGTCCCACACAACCCCAGGTGGCATATTATGACTGTTTCTCTGGTCTCCAATAGGGATAACAAACTATTACAGTGTGGCCTGAGTGCATTCACTTCTATCCTCCTCATAGATAAACACACCCAACCTCCCTTGCAAGCACCTCAGACACCTGAGCCGCTAATAGAACCCAGGTCACCTGAAGCATACTCAGGCCTTTATCCCTCTATGCCATGTTCATGCACACACCCAGGATTATGATATTACCATGGAGATATGAACATGGTGCTTGTTTTTCATGTACAAGAAAGGACAGACAAGAGACCAGTAGAAAGCAAAGACTATTACAGTTTTACAGTTATGGAGTGAAAGATACAGAAAATTTCTGTGTCCTGTCTTTTCTAATAAGACTCAAGACATACAAAAACTACAGTCACAGTTGTTGACTCCATGCTGGGTGAGGAAATTATTATATATATATATATATATATATATATATATATATATATATATATATATATATATATATGGGTCTGCTTCATATGACCTAAATTTCATTTGACTGAAATTCATTTGACTGAGACCAAAACACTGAAAGTTCAAAAGACTGAAAACTCATTTGACTGAAACTCATAATACTGACACATTAAAGTAAAAGGCATATGCCCTTTTCCCCACCGTAGTGTGATCCTGGAGTTAGTATATATAGTTAGGGGGGTGTGGTGTGGGAGTTACAGTGTGGACATGCTATATTTTAAAATGGTGTCAGTTTGTTTTATATTTGAACTTGATAAAATCTCCTAATGTGGAGACAAAACCGCTTGTTTCTCTTTTTTTGTTTTATTAAAATATATTGATTTAACTTGCAACAGTTATAATTGTTTTTTGTTGGCGTTTTATATCTCCCTGCACTCCGTTTTTGTTTATATTTATCTTATCAAAGATGTTAAGGTTACAATACTTCTGTCAGGCTTCAGAGTTAAGAGCAGCTTGACTCCACTGTGTCTGTAAACTACAAACATTTCTACTCTTTTGCCTGCCAGCATAATGTCTACTCTTTAAAATTTAAAGTTTTCACACCAGTTTCATGTTTAATTATTTCATAGGTGGGAATGGGATGTATTTTCAGTCATTCACTTCAGTTTTTAACTTGGGGACATAAACATTCTTCATTTGACATTACTGATAATCTAAAACAGTATAATGTAGCAAAAACATCTCTGTAATATGTACTATAACTCATATGTAGTAAAACTGTCCCAATGTGCAGTGCAAGGGCGATCAATCCATGAACTGTTACTCAGGTTCAAGAACAGACTGAAGATTCATTTAGCACTGGATGTAGTGAAAAAACTGGGGAATCAAAGGTCATTTTTGGGGGGTATAGTTGGAGGTATTGTGACAAAAATGTATAACAGAGGTTGGAAGTAGGTGTGCAGGTAAGGAAGAAGTCATTAGCAGGTGTGGTAGAGGGTGTATTGTGACATAATGCTCAGAGACTGTAACTGCTCTGTTACCAATACTCAAATGGCTGGTACGAGGGATCAATGAGGCAAAACAACAGCTATACCTAGGAAAATCTCCAGGAGCACCACAGCTGAAGCCTACCAGCACCCAAGGATCTAGATTATTAAACTGTTACCGTTAGACACTGACCAGATCTCCTCCCATAATCTTTCCAACAAGAGTCATCTAAAGAAATGTAGAAGAATCTGACATTCAGAGGTGGTTTTAAAAATGACATATAGGCAGGGAGATTGTATCCTGTTTACTTCCTATATATGAAAGCACAGATTATGAGCATTTGGTGAGTGGTTACTGTAAAATGACCTTAATGGCAATGCTATCCTAGTCAACAGTCCTTGACAAGCCATTGGTATGGGAGTTATATTAATGCTACCCTAGTCTACAGGCCTTGATAAGCCATTGGTATGGGAGTTATATTAGAGTATTGTCTAATAACAAAATTTTATATAAAATAACTTTAGAAAATTAGTTTATTATTATTAGAACTTGTTGAACAATGCACTCATGCTGTTCTCCCTTCACTTTACACTCTCTCTCTCTCTCTCTCTCTCTCTCTCTCTCTCTCTCATTTAATGTCTGACCAAAGGTATATTAGTAAAAATTTTGAAAAAAATATAGTTTTTGTATTCTCGGTTACGAAGCAAAGATGGATATCAGCATTAAAGAGCTCAAAATGGCAAAAACATGGTGGCAGATCCAATTTAATTATAAATTTCTACAGAAAACAGAAATACTGAAGTGGACTGTAATAATCAAGTAAAAGAGGTGTAAGTCTATGGTATAACTCTACATATGGATCATTCCTGAATCTAAGTCAGTTCATCAAAGGCCAATTTCTGAAAAAGTGAGATAGTTGAAAATAAATGGCTCAGCTTGATTTTTAAAGTGCCATTTTTTTGGTGGGAAAAGTCTTCTTCTTCTTCATCATGAAATATATTTTGACCCTCCCCCCAACTTCATACATCATCTCTAAGGTCAATCAGTGTCAGGCCAAGGACAAGCCCCTGGTTGCAAGCAACCCCTATCCATCAGTCAGTGTGCTTTTCATACAAGTGCCATCATTTGAGCACCTAGCCACAGGACAAATAGTAGAATAAAGTTATTCTACCTACCAAAGTGAATGTCTCATTTCCTAAGGTAGAAAGTCCTGAACATTAAGACTTCTAGGTTTTAATGTAATATTGTTTTCAAATGACTACTACACTTTCTTCATAAATTATTATATAGATTTGTACTTCTGAGATACTAACAGAAGAAGACCCATGTTCCGGACTGAGCCAGCATCAGCCATTGATTGGCCAAAATGGAAAGAATGGTCAGGGGTGACATAATGGTTAAGGTATTTTCTTCACAGATACAAGGAACAGGGATTGATTCTGACCTCTGGTTATTGTCTAGGCTTGTAATAATCTGCTGACTGATAGCCTAATGATTACCTATGAACCTATCCAGTGGAATATTCTCCCTCCTAACAGAGTATAAATGGCTCTGAGAGCTGCTGTTCTATGGTAGAAACCAGCAGACAGTATTACAGTTCATTCTGCAAACAGAACAGATTACAGCAGCGACAGGGGAGGGGAGTACACAGTACACACTTGCAGTCTGTGTAGAAGAGTCTATGGAAGAGGGGAGCAGAGGACTGTAGGGTGGACATGATCACTCATTCTAGGTTATACCATGGGAACACTGCATATCTGAGCAGGACACCTTGATGCCACAGCTGAATAGGAAGCTTGTGTTAATGGAAACATCAAAGGGAAAGATATCCAGATGATTAAACAATTGGAGACATGGAGAAATAACATAAAAAAGAGATATCAGTGTGTATGCCTTAATGCAAGTTACTCATCAGATGCCAGTGGAGAGTTCAACAGTCTTCAGATTCATTATCTGTTAATGATTTTGTATTGTCTTACCTTAAGCAGTGTGACAGTGTCCAACTTTTGTTGCTGTAGCCACAAATGAATATCGGCTATCATTGTCTTGATGATGTCTGCTTTCTCCTGTATTTTTTCCATCACGTGCTCCACCTTCTGAAGGATCACCATTTCCTCATCTCTGAGCTGCTTCATCAATTGTTCTTCCTCTTCATGGAGGAACTGGTACAGTTTGATAAACTCAGATGTAATGTGCTGCTCCAGAACATAGATACCATACTGAAAAGGACAGAGGTATGACAAAAGAAATTCATTGGCAAGAGGTTTATTTCTTAAGAAACAGCTACCTGTCACTGAATATCCACAACCTTTAAAAGCCATACAATGCCCTGCACATCATTAATTTATGTAGAATATTATTCCACAGTTTTATCATGTAGATATGGTGCCATACCTGTCAACTGTCCCTGATTTTGACACAAATTTTACTTTTTCCCTCTTAATCCCTCCTAAAATTGGGGACTTTTGAAGAAAAGGTGGCAAATTACACTTAATAAACAATGACAATAATTGAACCTAAAGACTTTTACTTCAGAACGTGTATATTAATTCACATTATCTTATTCTGTCAATATCTCAAGTTAATAGCACTAATATTTTCAAAGTGCCCCTGATTGTCCTTGATTATTTCTAGATTTGTCTCTCATTCTCTGACATGTCACCACAAGTCACCATGTGTAAACACAGCTACTTGTGTACTATAAGAATACTCGCAGCCTAGCTACCACTTACAAAACTGTGATCACCATCTAACAATTTTGTTTAATCCTGCCACTGTGCAGAACAATCGAGAAACCATACTGAAATTCCTACCTAGATTATTATAATAAATATGCTAAAATTAAATCCATGTCACTTTCTAGATAATTTGTACTTATCAACATTAGACTGAGTGCAAATTCTGACAAGTAAATAACAGTACTGATATATTATTTATGTCTTGGTGTTGCAGAAAAAATAAATATTCCTCCATCCTGCCACAGTTTAGTTTCTGTGAAGGGATGCTATTTTAAACTAGGACGCTTTTTTTTCTTTCAGTAGTATTTCTGTTTAGAAGGTGGGCTTATCAAACAAGAAGTATTTTCTGAATTCAGCACTACAAGTTAAAATCAGTAATTCCACAGAGAAATAAAAATACATGAATTTTTAATAGTATATATTTCAGTGGCTTTCTCAACTGCTCTGCTTGTTATAAGTACGTGATCATCTTTTTACAGCAAATGTACATAAGAACATGATAGAGTTGGGAATAACTCCGTTTCATTGAATATTATCAAATGATGTAATTTTTATACATGTTATTTGTTGGTTTTATTAGTAAAGATGACCCCTACCTTAAATATTTCTCATTGCTGCAACTTCCTGTCTTCAAATCGTGAAATAGTAAGCCACACAATGCCATATTGTTTAATTAATATATATTCAACTACACTCCCGTGCATAAAATTAAAACCGTTATGTATGTTAAGTAACTTCCCTTGTACTAAAGAAACAATTTATTTGTGATTATCCAGAATGCTAGATGTAAGCAAAATCACTTCCTGAAGTCCTTTATGGTATCATTTTGTAGGTGTTATCATAAAGCCAAGAAGTAGCACTCATGTTTTATAAAATAAATGTCAACGTCATTATTGGAAGCAGAACTGGACATTACATTCAGTGCATAATACAGACGCATGGGAAAAGGTGATCAGGGCACCTTATAATGAATGCTTCATATAACATTATGAGAAAGCCTACAGTACTCACGTTTGTTTCAAGAGCTGAGGATAAATGCACACTTTAAATGCAGTTACTTAAAGTCTAGTCACTCATCTTCTTTGCCATTTTTATAAAAACTACTGTTTTTGAAAAGAAATTTGTTGCTTGTCCTACATAAGAACAGAGCATCAGGCATTAAAGTAGAAGTCTTTAAAAGAACACGTTTGTTCCAACACCCCAAAGCAAACTAAATAAAGCAGTTCCACTGACAGCATAAGTAAACTAAATACGTCCAATGCCAGCATTATGTAGAACACTGCAGCATTCAAAAAGTCTGCAATTCCTTTTACATTGTTTAATAGGAAATACATTAAACATACATATGCACATTAAGTGATTGATTGATTGCATTTTTCACTGGGAAAAGTCAGAAATGGCCAGAATATCCCTTTGTATCAGAAGCCCAGGGGGAAAAGCTCCACAAGGCAGTCAACATATAAATCATAAAAAGAGTGCATACACAGCAAAGAGTGATGTACAAGAAACAATGAGATAGACTTTAATTTATTGTTATAATTGCGTACATTAACAATTAGGTAATAAAGGTTCATGGGGCATTGATGCTAGTAATAGGGTATTTTGAACTAAATAATTCATAAAAATACAGCAGGATATTCTTGATGCTTGTATAAGCAGATGTTAAACAGAGAATTGTGATATAGTCCTGGACATGAGGAGTGACAGCGGAAGACAACGAAAAGGTCATTGGGGAGTATAAACACTTACATGCAATTTCAGAAAGTTATTAGTTATGGAGGGTTATTTTATACAGCAGGGTGGTTTCCTATTTTATACAGCCAGGGAGTTGCAGTTAGCAAGAATGAAAGCTGTGGAGTCTACAAGATGAGTTATGTATACTTATACAGAATATATTGTAAGCAGGGGAGGGGGTTGTAAGGTACAATGACTTACCATAACCTGGTATGAACAAAGTGCTGCTTAAGTTCAGTTTTGAATGAAGATGAATGTTATTTGGAATGAGTCAGTGACAGAATAATAATTTGTGATGATTAGTATTAGTATATCCTGCAAACATGTCTATATTACATACAGCTACAATACATACATACTGTTATCTGCTTCCTCATTAAACAAAACTGGTAGTTTTACAGTTTAACTGTTGACGTCCTTCCTTAGACCACTGTTATAGTATTCCAATACTGATGGGTTATCTCACTGAGGTAACCTGATGTGTGATCAGTGTACCAAAGCCAAAACCTTCTATATGCTCCAATATCTGAGGTACGATCTTAGCCCGTGGGTGTAGGGATACATAAACATATGTAGAAATGTAAGATCCTCAGACTATCTTGCTGTCATGGGATCATAAATCCTCTCAAAAGGGCATACTCACTCCACCAGAGCACTGCCATCCTCTAGTGCCTTTTTCAAGGGCATTGACTCCAGGGCCATTTTGCAGACTGCCACATTGTCCTCTGTGCACACCTTCACAAAACACTACAAAATAGATGCTTTCTCTAAATAAACAAATTTTTTTGTCAGGTCCATATTTCTGGATTGGTAAACAGTTCTTCTGTCCGGGTCCATCTACCCTATCCAACCTTTAAGTATTAGGAATCTCTCATCAGTATTGGAATAATGCAACAGTGATCTAAAGGACATAGTAAACTTGCGCAAGAACTTACCATAACAGTAGATATCCTACTGATCACTGATGCAGTATTGCATTACCTTACTACCTTGCGCAGTACCAATTATTTCTATGCATCCTGTGGCTCAAAGGGGAACATTTCCTTTTCCCCTGTTTTACCTGATCTTTTTTCTTTGCTCTACTTACTCAGCCTTATCTTTACTTCTACATACGATTATGTACCCCTATGCCTACGGGCTGAGGTCATATGTCAGACACATGAGCATATGGAAGGTTCTGGCTTTGGTAAGCCAGATGGACATCAGGTTACCTCAGTGAAATAACCCATCAGTATTGGAAAACTGCAAAAGTGATCAGTAGGGCATCTACCATTATAGTAAGTTCTTATACAACTGTACTTCTTAATCTAATAGTTTCTAATAATGGTAAACAAGACATAACAGGAATATTGCACTTAAAGGTATGCCATATGACAGAATGCCCCTACTTCTCAGGTGCCTTAGCCTTATGATACACCTGAGGTATAGCACACCACGTCCACATCATATACTGTTTCTTAATCAGGGACAGCAAGAATCTCAAAAGCCTTTTTATCAGATAAAATCTACAGCTGAGATAATACTCCTGGATATTACAGTAACTGAAAATGAAATGGCTATACTTTTCAGTTTTGCACTGCAGACAGAGTGTCTTATCACAACACCACCCGATCAGACTTGAGATGTATGCAGTAGAAGTTGAACCTCAGTATGAGAGAGTATCTTCTGAAAATGAAATTTTCCAACGTTTGTAAAAAGACAAAAAAAATGATGAACAGATTCTGGAGACACTGCACATCCATCAGTGCAAACCTAGTGATACAGCACAAGTACCCCCACCTCCAGGACAATCCTGTTTTCATAAATGCAATCAGTGCATTAACTATATATCCCAAAGGACCTTATAAACTAATCTGATGCTCTACGAAATTAAAATTGATTGTATTGTTTTATAAGACTACATTAAAGGGACTAAGAGGAATTTTGCAAGCATCACAGGGCACTGCTAGCCTACATCCTTACCTTTGTGTTTACTTTCTTCTGTTCTTGTTTATTTTGTAGTTCTCTGAGGTCTTCCAGCTGGGATTCAAGAGCTAAACACATTGTTTTAAATTCATCCTACAAAAACAGAATATGTTAAATCTAGAGATGAGGGAAAAACAAAGAGAGGTACATAAAAAGATTAAAAAAGTCAGTTTGAGAGTAATGCATAGCATTCTGCTGCAACTTGAAGAACTACATTCAGATCCCACTGTCTGCATAATGACATAAGCATGTCACCTAACATCAGCATCCTTCCAGAAAAAAAAAATTGAAACAGAACATATTCCAGTTTGCCATGTTTTATCTTCATGAAAAAACTGGCTAAGATACAAACAAGAAAAGTACTGTGACCAAAATGCATCTTTCTCTGACTGGGAAATACCTGGTTTTAACTTCTTTTGTATTATCTACTCATAATATTTCAGACTTATCCGTGTGAATTACATTCCATCCTTCATCTTCAGATCTCCATCCTTCATGCACAGAACACGTTTTAATGCATTCTGCATCAAAGATGTTTAGCCCTGAAAAAAATTGCTGACAGCAGAATAGCATTTTCTACCTATTAAGTTAGCCACACATCAAATGGGGTTGTTTTTTTTTTAATTTAGATAAACTAATCCTGCCTGTTACTTCCAGCTATTTTAAAACCATGTTTACTTGTATTACTTATCATCGATATTCTACTAGATGGTGCCGGAAAATTGTTGTATGGACATACAATTCACATATTCAAATCAAGAAAAATGAATGAGAAGAAATGTGGGCTTTAGTACTGTAACTTGGAGCTTGCTAATGGTGAATGAGACATCTGTACAGAACACAAGAAATAGTAATCAAGCAATGAAATACAGAAACGGGCACGGATGTTAAACTTCACCCTTCAACCCTTGCTTCTGTCTCTTCTCAAGAAGAATTTCTTGACATCTGTGTCTTAAACACATGACTTATGATTGGAGGCCCAGTCATAATCCTCTATATAAGAATGACCGATATTATGTTCTCTGAACTCCAGCCAGACATCTTAGAGAATGAAGTTAATGAAGCTGGTCCTTAGTAAGCGTTGCTAATAACAAGGCTGCAGGAAGTGATGGAATTCTACCTAAATTGTTTCAAATCCTGCAAAATGACATTCTTGCAGTGTTGCTTGGAATTTGCCATCAAATCTGGAGAATACAGCAGATTGGACTAGTGTCGAAAGATTTTACTCTTCTAACATATTCTGGAAGAATCACACCAAGTTCTTGTAAGCAAGTAAAACAGCTTTATTTTTACATGCATGGAGATCTGCTACATGATAGTAATATGCCAGCAGTCTGGCTACTTGTACTTTGAGTTCTCCTTATATAGACCCTCCTGCACGTACATACACGTAGCACACAGAACATTCATTAAAATTGATAGTTTGATTACTTGTTTTTACCAGCCAGTACCACAGTTATTCTTGCACCATTAACTTTATCAGCAGTTTAAGATTAACTCCTGCATTCCTCAGTGATCAACATTTTCCAGAACATTTCAGTTTGCACGCAGTGAACATTTTTCTGCTTAACCCTTTAAATACAGAATACAAAATATGTTGACTTCAGTATTTTTCCACATTTCCCCTTACAACATTTTGTATACTGTTTATTTTACACAATCCCAGATACGTTGTATACCTTCTCATAATCAGAGAAATATGCTTTTGTAGCATTGGCAGAGATAACCTTCGATATTATCATTTTGATACATGGTATGCAACAGCAGCCAAGCAGCAAAAATATGATTGCACCAACACATACAGCAATTAAAATGTTCATCAACACAGAACCCCAGTTTCCAAACAGGTTTTGGAAAAAGTCAGTCAAGGGGTTTGAACCAGGTTTAGTCAGTTCAGAAACTTGTTGAATTATTTTTCCTTCGCCGCTAGGGTGAAATCGAGCGCCATACGGTTCTGCAACACTACGGTTCTCATCGCCGTTAATTCGCCCATCACCAATTCTAGCACTGAAAATGTCACATTACTCAGAGTCTCTAACAGTTTTGACAGTTTTCTCAGTTCTCAGATGGATTTTACTGTCCCATATGCTGGCAAAATACCAGCCCAAGCAATTACATCATCGCCTAGGTCCATATGTGAGAGTCCTTTGCTGCTGACGTGTGCCAAGTCATGGTGATAAATCCATGACGCATCAATGTTACCTATGGGATTAATAGGTTTATTAAGAGAACGTGCATTTCGTATTTTATCTTGAGGCAACGCATTTGCGTGCCTGATAGCTGGTATCAGATATCCCAAAAAACAACTTCCTGACCAGCCATATGGTAACCATTTATATGCTTTCCTACCACAAATAAAATAACAATCATTTGTTTTGATGGTAATATTGGTTGCAAATTCATAACTCCCATTTGGCTTTAGCCCCTTAAATAACAGGCCATATACATACAGCATCTTTTCAACAAAACTAATATCATTTACATTGATGTCTTTTTTTATAGCTCCAAACTTAGTCTCACACTGCCCTTCTAGGGTACAATTATGAACTATTGTCAAATTACATTGGCTCAGCCCCACCTTAACTTTCCCAATCTTTTGAAAACACACTGTTCCATTTTGGCGCCCCAGAAGAGGCAGCGCCACCTTGTCTCTCAGTGGTACTTCTGTGGTTTCAAACAACAAACTATTCCAAGTATCATTTATTCCCAGAGGGCTGTCCCTAACATTAAGCCACTGTGTACAGTAGGTATTGCAGTACATACCCAACAATTTGAGACATTCATTGAGGATGCATATGCATATTTAATCGCTTGATATGTATTAAAGTTTGGATGCCAGCTGGTGTGTTTGTCTCTTTTGAATGGCTAGCTTCATTAAAAGACAGAAATGTCCAAAACAGAAATATTACAATCACAATAGTTATAAACAATAAAACATTGCAATAGAACCATTTTCTCTTATTCTCATTATTGTCCTTCATGATTGCTGCTGTCTGTTTGTTCCTCAGGGAACTCAAGTCTTTATTTAACTTAAAATGTTTTATGATTTTGCAATGCGTTAGGTGGATCCATGAGGACCTTTCTTTAATCCGAACTGCTGTTGGAGTTGCGATTAGCACCTGGTAGGGGCCCTCCCATTTGGGGATGCCCAATTCTTGCGTTTATTATTTTGATCCAGACCCACCGCCGGTCTGATTTCCGTGATCTTGTCGCCTCTTGAACCTGAAAACAATCATTCGTTAAACAGCTGTTAGTATTGGTCAGCATTTTCCTCATGTACTCAGCTATCTCCTCACCCCCTCACGCCCGCAGGCAACAAGTTTTGCCACCGCGGACGTAATAAGGTCTCCCATACAACAACTCAAATGGGGTGACTCCTTTGAGGTGGGAGTTGTGCATGGAAAGGAGGGCTAGAGGTAGACAGGTAATCCAAGACTGATGTGTCTCGCCATGAGTTTTCTCAACTTGCCTTTTAGAATGCCGTTATGGCGTTCCACCAACCCTGCTGACTGTGGGTGGTAGGCACAATGGTGTTTCAATTCAATTTGGAAAACTGTAGACAGTTTCTGTATGATCTGATTGACAAAATGTGTGCCGTTGTCAGAGTAGATGCGTGTAGGAAGTCCAAAGTGCGGACGATGTGATTGACCAAAATTTTAGCCACTGATTGAGCATCCGGATGTGTCACGGAAAAGCCTCAACCCACTTAGTAAATGCATCTACTATTACTAACACAAACTTCTTTAGTTGTGCGGGTCAATTCGATGAAGTCCATACATATTGTATGAAAAGGATAGGGGTGTTGGAAATGATGCCGAGCAACTCTGACCCCTCCCGTGGTATTTAGCACATACTATGCAGGATAGACAAAAAGCTTTTGCATATGCAATGAAACCCTTGGTCCAAAAGGTAAGGTGGATAATTCTAACCATAGCTGCAGGGCCCAGATGGGAAGGGCCATGCACAACTAGTGCTGCATATCTAAAAAGATTAGTAGGCAAAACATATTTATTATCCGTCCCACATAGATTCCTTTGTTCTGCCTAACACCATACCTAGTCCAGCGTTGTTTTTCCTGTACTGTGCTAAGTTCCTGCATGACTTGTAAGGTTTGCAAATCAAATTTATCTGTTGGTTGTAATTCTGTAGGTGTGGTTTCAAGTGAAAAGGTACTGGACATAGCTGCCTCTTTGGCTGCTTTGTCTGCTAGGGCATTACCAAGTGATACCGGGTCCTTAGCACGGGTATGAGCAGCGCATTTACAGATGGCCAAACCCGTGGCCGTTGGACGGCTTGTAGTAATTCAAGGATTAGGTCTTTGTGCATAATGTCTTTCCCGAGGTTGTAACCATCCCCTATTTTTCCATTGCTGAGCAAACACATGCACCGTAGAAGGCATATTGACTATCCGTATAGATAGTGACATTCCTGTCCTCTGAAAGGAGACATGCCCTTGTCACAGCAATCAGTTCCGCTGCTTGAGCGGATAAGTTCCCGGGGAGTGGTCTTGCCTCTATTATCTGAGTTGCAGTAGTAACTGCATACCCTACCTGCGTGGTGCCTGTTTCTGTTTTGCGTGCTGACCCATCTACAAACAGTGTCCAGTCCGCATGTAGTAAGGGTTGATCTTTAAGATCCGGTCTTGGTAGAACTTTAGAATGTATGAGATCTAAGCATACATGCGGAATACCGTCTTCAGCAACAGGTAGCAATGTCGCTGGATTTAAGGTAGTGCATCTCTCAATTGTCATGTGTGGCTGCGATAACAGCGTAGTCATACAAGATAAATGTCTGCTAGGTGACAGAAATGTTAACTTGTCCTGCAGAAGGATGACTGCTACAGAGTGCGGGACTTTTAACGTAAGATCATGGAACAATACCAACGTGGCAGACGCTTGTACCGCCAAAGCGGCTGCAATTACTGCTTGCACACAGTGTGGTAATGCTCGTGCTACTGAGTCTAATTTGCTAGAGTAAAATGCCAATGGTCTTAACTTATCTCCATACATTTGCATTAAAACAGATGTCATAAATCCCTGCTTGCAATCTACAGTCTGTATAAAGGTCTTACTGTAATCTGGAAACCCCAATGTTGCTGACCCAGCTATCAGTTGCTTGATCCTAGTAAATGCCTGTACTGCCTTGTCTGTCCAGTGCAGCAAATCTTTTGCCGCCATCGGTATTGCAAAATTAAGTCTGATAGCGGTGCACTTCTTCGGAAGTTGGGAATCCAACTACGACAGAAGTTCGTAATGCCTAAAAAGGACATCATTTCTTTTTGTAGTTGGCATGGGGGCTTGTAAAATAGCATTCTTTCTGCTGTCATCTAATCGCCTGCCCTTCCCAGAGATAGTATAACCCAGGTAACGACTTCTAATTTACAAAATTGTAACTTAGACTTATTTACCTTATGTCCTTCGTGTGCCAGAAAGTGTAGTAGTCGAATAGTCTCGGACTTACAGAGTTCTTCCGTAGTCGCGCCAGGAGGATATCATCCACGACAGCAGTAGGTGGCACCCTTGGGCTGGTTGGAACTGAGCCAAATTGGTGGACATCTCTTGTGAGAAGATGGTCGGACTTTCGCAGTGTCCCTGCGTAACCTGGTATAGGTATAACGCTTACCCATAAATGTAAATGCAAACCAAAATCTACTATCTTTCTGCAAGGGAATAGAGAAAAAGGCATTACTGGTATCAATTACAGAAAAGTAGTTATCCGTAGGAAGGATATCGTTCAGCAGAATAGACGGATCTGGGACCATGGGGGCCCGAGGTACCACTGTGGCATTTATTGCCTGTAAGTCTTGTACCATCCTCCATGTCCCATCCGCTTTTTTTTTTTTACTGGAAATAAGGGTATTACACGGTGAGTCTGTACAAATAATTAATACTCCAGTTTTAAAAAGTGCAGAGATTACCGTAAAAATGCCCTCCTCTGCCTTTCTGCTCAAGGGATACTGCTGTTTATGAGGTCTAAATTCTGACTTGGGTGTAATCTTTACCTGTCCTGCCATTCTAATCAGTCCAATATCGTGCTGACCCTGCGACCATAATAAGTTTGGCACTGGTTGGGATTCCAATTGCATAGTTGATGCTAGTGCTGTTAGATTTACCATTTGATATTCCTCATTTTTTGCCATTTCCTGTTCCCACCAATTGCCTTCACTTGTACCTACTTCCCCAGTCTCACTTTCTTCTTCTTCCTCATACCCTCCATCTACGTCTTCTTGACCATCATATAGTCATGCGGTACCACTGGAAGCAACCATCGGTTTCTCCGGTCCTCTGCAATCTCTGGCGAAATGTCCTTTCTTACCGCACTTAAAACATTCCCTCTTTGCCTACCCTCAAATCCTCAGAATGACTTATGCCTCCCGCCTCGTCCTCTTCCCTGCCACGCCTCTTCCATGATTTGGAACCTTGAACTAACATTAAAGTTCCATCTTCACTAACTGTAAAAGTCTGGGCTTTTTTATTTTTTTTTTCCTTCAGGTATTTCTCAGCATGTCTAGCCTAATCCATAAGGGGCTG
The DNA here is from genome assembly GCF_019279795.1 of Protopterus annectens. Taxonomy (NCBI): domain Eukaryota; kingdom Metazoa; phylum Chordata; order Ceratodontiformes; family Protopteridae; genus Protopterus; species Protopterus annectens. Next base: position 1,556,387,386 of record NC_056744.1, read on the forward strand.
TAGACGCGCTGTCCTGTGTGTGATCATATGCTTTTGTATAAAGTTACCAATGGCTGTCTTGCAGCCCTTTAGGAATGCATTTTTCAGTTGCTGTTCATAGGGCGAGTCATTTGCCTGATTTTCTGCCTTAATCAACCCACTATGAGCATCAAAACATTGTGTGAGACGATGTAGATAATTGTCTACGGTTTCGTCATCTGATTGAACGCATTGATTAATGCAAGTCCAATCTGCCTTGGGCTTCCAGTGTTCTTTTATTTTATCTAAGAGAGTCTTTATTCTGGTTCTACACACTTGGAAGTTTTACTATCTTCCTTTTTAACAAAGTACACATCTCTTTCACTTGAATTACCACACCCTTTTTTTTTTTTTTTTCCTTCTTGTCTTATTTCCTGCCTGTTTGTACAGTAATCTTACTAGATTTTGACATTCTGACTTATTTAAACATCCACTAAACCCATGATCTTTTTTCTATTTATCTAAATATTTTACGTTCTTTGGGTGTAAATCAAACATAAACTTTTCATCTTCAGTTATGTCATCACCTTTGACGCAACTGGTTCCTGTTCCCATTTCTCTTACGAGAAACTATTCCTGTTCCTGAGATCTCTTGTATATGGAATCTATTCACATATACTCCTTATACTTTGAGAAAATTCAATTTCTCCCTTGACTAGTCCCTTCAAAATTTAGACAAAAATTCCAATCAGAAACAACAAAAATAGCTTTTTGCTTACCTTTGTGATTCCTCCGCCCTGTTTCGCTGCCACCTCACGGATTGAATCTGGAAAGAGTGACTGGCCTCTAATTTCAACCTGTTTCAGTTGGAGGTCTTTCATTCGAGGAGAGCCTGATCTCTCTCCACCTGCAGGTTTTCAGCCTCTCTTTGTTCGATTCGCCCGTGCAGGGGCCGCCTAACGTTAGCCAGTTATGTCGAAAGATTTTACTCTTCTAACATATTCTGGAAGAATCACACCAAGTTCTTGTAAGCAAGTAAAACAGCTTTATTTTACATGCATGGAGATCTGCTACATGATAGTAATATGCCAGCAGTCTGGCTACTTGTACTTTGAGTTCTCCTTATATAGACCCTCCTGCACGTACATACACGTAGCACACAGAACATTCATTAAAATTGATAGTTTGATTACTTGTTTTTACCAGCCAGTACCACAGTTATTCTTGCACCATTAACTTTATCAGCAGTTTAAGATTAACTCCTGCATTCCTCAGTGATCAACATTTTCCAGAACATTTCAGTTTGCACGCAGTGAACATTTTTCTGCTTAACCCTTTAAATACAGAATACAAAATATGTTGACTTCAGTATTTTTCCACAACTAGAAAAGGTCAATTTATAATCCAAAACCAAAAAGTGGCAATGCGTAAGAGAGCTCAAATTAATCAGCAGTTGTACTTGTTTCGCACGCGGACAGGGTAACACTCAAGATTCTGCAAGCTGGACTCAAGCTGTATACTAACTGAGAACTGCCAGATGCACAGTCTGGTTTTAGAAGGGGCAGAAGCACCAGAGATCACACTGCCAGCATCAGCTAGATAACAGAAAAAGCAAGGGACTTCCAAAAAACTTTTGCTTTATGAACTACTCTAAGAACTTTGGCTGTGTAGGCCACAGCTGTGCAAGTTCTAATAGAAATTGGAATACTGTGCATCTTTATTTACCTCCTGAGGAATCTGTGTGCAAAACAAGAAGCAACAGAACTTAATTTAGAATAACTGACTGCTTCAGGACTGGGAATGGTGTTTGACAAAGCACCTACTTATTTGTTTTATATAATGAATATATCATGTAAAAATCTGGGCTAAACAAATCAGATGATAGAATCAAAACTGCTGGAAAAAATATTAACAACTTCAGATATGCAAATGATAGCACTCTGATGACTGAAAATAAATGAGAGCTAACCAGCTTGTTGACAAAAGTTAAAGCAGAAAGCACAAGAAACAGGGAAGAAGTGGAAGCAGTGGAGTATTTCATTTTCCTGGGCTCAAAGATCTTTTGTAGTTACTGATTGTATTCATGAAATTAAAAGATGCGTGCTTCTTAGAATGAAAATTATGACAAACCCGGATGTTTTTAAAGAACAAAGATGTCACATTTTTAGCAAACGTCCACATAGTGAAAGCTATACCCCAGGATTCACGAATCCTCTGTGTAAGACTAAATTAGTCTTACACGGAAACGCAAGTCAAAGAGTAAGACGGCAGTGCATCATGCATATTAATGAGGGCACACTGCCTCAACTCTAAGGCTAACATGGAGCGTGCACCAGTGCAGGGGGTGTGTCGGACTGCCGAGCAGTCCAAAAATCCACGCCCCTGCAAGTCTCTCAATTGGGAAATGTCAATTGACATGAGCGAGTCCGCTCAAATGTGTACATACCCAACACTACACTCCCCACATTCTAAACCCCTGTACAATTATAAAATGTAAAACTTTTATTTATTTTTTTTTATTATTTCCGATATAGCTGCCCATATTTGCGCGTGTTTGCACGGGTTTGCCCATTGCTTAGCTACAGTTAGCAGTTTAGACATCGAAGAGGATAATAAGAAGCTTATATGCAAATTAAGCAAAATAGCAATAGTGTAGTGGTAGAGCCTTCGCACAAAGAGGAGGCATTCCCATTTCAAGTCCCACCATTCCCCTTTCTATTTTCTGTTGGAAATCTGTATATAAAAATAATTTCTGACATTTATCATTTAAATTTTAGTAAAAAGCATTAAAATGGCCTATATAGTAGTGAAATAATTTATATATATATATATATATATATATATATATATATATATATATATATATATATATATGAGAAGGTGAAATGAGTATGCATACTGATGAATGCATAAGTAATGTATCTTAAGCAATGTGAAGCACTGCTAAGCAAAGTTTACCAGTATTAAGCATATTTAAGTATAATTGCTCATAGTTTAGCACTGCTTTAACTAGCACAATAGCTTTGCAAGGAGCTGTGCATCACGCAAACTAGCGCAAACAGAACATGTTTGCACGTAGCTGCGCAACGCCCTAACTAGCGCAACGTAGAGCACCATAGAGCAACTTAGAGCAACGTTGGGCAAAGTTGAGCAAAGTCAGCTAAAGACAGCCACACCTCCTAGCTGGTCTGGCCAACAGTAAAATAAAAAGCAATGACAGGCCTCGAATCTGGGATACTGTGCACCATAATAACAGTACTGAACCACTAAGCCATGACAGCTTTTCATAAGCATGCACTTTCAATACACACATACATATCAATGGAAGTTTACCCATTGAAATTT